>NW_023459514.1:17407-25015 GCF_013731165.1 Rhagoletis pomonella | reverse complement strand
TAGAGTTGCAAAATGGAACAGCTGAGTATAGTTGTAGGTGATTGTATATATTCGCCTTGGATGTTCTGTGACAGCAGCGAGTTGTCGTCTTGTTGTATTAGTAGTCGTGTTTACATAAAAATAGTTTAGAAAAGTAGTAAAAGAAGGGAAAGTAGATAGGAAAAAGAGCGCGGTGGACGGCACTTCCACCACAGATAAACCAAATAATTTATACTTTTAAAATTTTGCTTCTATTTTCATTAAAAAATCTGAAAGTTGAGTGATTTTGCTTATGTTAAAATTGCGAAACAATTGGCTGAGGTTAGAACTTTCACAAAAAATATCAAAGTCCTCACGAGCTCCATCCCAGAGACTGCATTCAAAAATTTGATGAGAAAAGCTGTAAATTTGTCCACAACTGCACCAATTAGAGTTAATTAGTTTGATCTTGTAAAAGTATTCTGTATCGTAAGCGCATCCAGTGAGGATTCTGTTGATGAGCTTGGTCTTTTGAGCACTCAGGGTGCACTTTTTATACCAAGTCTTGTTTGGACGTCTATTAAAAATCTCAGTGAACAGGTTGGGCTTATTTATGGAGTATTCTAATACCTCATCATACCATCTATCCTTAATTTGGTTACCTATTTGCCTGACCGCTTCATCTAGCGAGAGTTTCACATTAACTATACAATCACCTGTTATTGCATTCCTTGCTAATTGGTCCGCCCTCTCATTTCCCGGAATGCCCTTATGACTAGGCGTCCATATAACCGCCACCCTGTCAAAATCTGCTTCCTGTATGAGCTTGTGTATTTTATAGATTAAATGATTTTGAGTCATGTGCTTGGTTAGAAGTTGGCAGGCAATAAGGCTGTCCGTAAATATAGCGATCTTCCTGATCGAGTGCTTTTTTGCCATTTCAAGAGCGCTGTGAATGGCTACAATTTCGCCAAAACAGGACGAGGTTTGGAAATTAAGTTTACACTCCACATCCCGTGACATTAGACCCAACTGACGTGTCCGTATAAAATATATTAAAACCTGCTCTTTTATAATCGTTTAACTATTCCACATAAATCGTTTTGATGACTTCAGATGCCAATTATTTTTTTTTTTGTATGTGAGTGTTTTGGTAATTACAATGAGATTAGGTGAATAAATTTGTTCATTAACTACTTCAAGATTGTCAAAAGTCTGCCTGAATTCATTAAAAATTAAACTGTAGCTAGATTTAACTGCCGGGTACTGATAAAGCGATTCTTTGAGCGACTGATCTATGACAAAGTTATTTATGAGCTCCTTTGCAGTTAGCCATTTGGCTCTTTCTTCTGGTGGAAGTTCGTTGGCGAGCGCATAGATAAGGACAACAGGAGTGGCAGGCGTTAATCCCAAACATGTCCTCAAAAAGCTATTCTGAAACGTTCTGATCTTTTTGCTTGTGGTTTTGGCTCAATACGCAGTTGAGGATCTGCAGTATTCTATTTTGCTTCGTACCACAGATTTATAGTAATTTAGAGCTACTTGAGGGCGGAGCCCTGCTTTGACTGTAGTTATAGCCTTAAAAAGATTAGAATTAGCTTGAGATTTCTTGATTACCTCCTCATAGTGATCATTAGCTGTCAAAGATGCACTAAGGAACCTGCCCAAAAACTTCAGAGCCCTTACCTTCTCAACTCTTTTGCCTTGACAGAGCATCTCAAACTCAGTCTTATGCCCATTACACAGGTACATAACCTTCGTTTTTTTACGGATTAAAGGCTAAGTTGCTATCCGCACACAGCTGGGAAAAGTCGTTTATTTTTTTATGCAAATTTTGAGCCATCTGTTCTACATTTCTATGAAATGACATTATGATAAAGTCATCCGCAAATTGAAAAATTTTAGTGTTATAGTCTTGTAAGGAGTGGAGATTTTTCGTATACAGATTGAATAGCAACGGAGATAAACAGCTGCCTTGAGGCAGGCCATCCTAAATTTCCACCTTCTCCTTTCCGAGCTGAAGTGTTCTTTTTGATAAAAAATTTATAATCCATTCTATGTAGGACTCATGTATACCTGCTGTAATCATCTCTGTCTTCAAGCGATTGACACGGACACGGTTGTACGCATTGCTTATATCAGTAGAACATATTATAATTTTATATCCCTGACTTTTGAGAACAGATGCTTCATGCAACAGATAATTAATACACATTGTAGCGGATTTTTTCCTTCTGTACGCAAAGGAGAATTTCGGTACAGATCATTTCCTTCCAAGAAATCAGAGATTCTGTTTTTAATGCATAGATTGATGCACTTGAGGAAAACAGGAATCAAGGCAATAGGCCTGAAATTGGAGAAAATACTGAAATCTTGATTTCTCTTAGGAATGGGAACTACCTTGATAGTGCGCCACCTGTCCGGGATTTGATTGGAAAGAAACGCATTATTTAGAGCTGTTTTGACATTGTTTAGAGCCGAGTGAGAAAGAGCTCTAAGCATTTTGTATGTAATTTGATCGACTCCTCCTGCTGAAACTCTGTTCTTCGAGAACAGAACTTCGTGGAGCTCCTCAAAAGTAATCGCTAGTACATTTACAGGACTAATCTCTCTATTGATAGGATGTGCTATGTCAGATGGTGGAACTTGGCTTTTGAGAAGTAGAAGATAATCTTTGTCATTTTCCCTGGACCACATGGTATCATTACTGCGTTTGTAATCTCCTCTCATCGCCTTTACAAACCTCCAGGCTTCTCTCGTCGTGGGAGCTAGATTTAAAACCTCAATTTTGTTATTGAAACTTTGTTTTTTTGCATCTTTAACTTTCTTTTTCCACTCCTTCCTAATCTCCTGTAGAGCCTCAAAATTTTGGGGTGAAGGTGTTACCCTACCTTTTTTAAAAGCAACTCTGACCAAGCGGTACATTTTTGAGAGAGATTCATCCCACCACGCTTTTGGTGTTCTTTTCCCCCTTAACACATACGTGGCGGCATCAATTTCTTCCCTTAGCGTTTCGTGAATATCCTCAAAATTGGGCTCCAAATCAATATCCTTAAGATTTTCCATTAATTTCTTCTTTGAACAAAATTTAGTGGCTAAGAGTGAGACTGACAAGGTGTCGATCAAAACCGGGAAACGGTGGCTTCCTCCTACTCTAATGGAGTCTACTTTCCAGTCAAAGAACAGACTACTGTTTGTAAAAGACAAATCTAGCACTGAACCACCGGCTGAACCTATTTCATTCTGAAAAGTGTATGATTCATCATTTAATATCAAAAAATTAAATTCTGAAATAATTTTTTGCAGGTTATTACCACGACAGGACTGTACTGTATCACCCCAGATTCTCGCTGCCGCATTGTATCGCCAAGTATTAAAACATTCCCCATGTTTTCCAGTTACGAAAACAGCTTCACGATTTTCTCACGAAAATGAACCGTGGCGATACTGTGCGGAAAATAAACAGAGCAGATAGTTATATTTGGTTTGCAATTTTTGGTTCGCACTATTAGGATATCATAATCCGACATAAAATTGAGCTTTTGAAATTTGTTTTCTTTGTTTAATACAACGGCTACTCCACCGTAACCATCAGACCTATTTTTCTCAATGATGTTGTACCCTATTAAGTTCCTGTGCGCTGTTTCATGTGACGTGAAAATTTCACTGAAACAACCTATGTCTACATTGTTATGATTCATATAAAACTCTTGCATTTAAATTCGATTTTAACGATTGAATTTTGTATTGTAATAACCTCATCTCAATTTAAGGAGATTTCGGCATTACATCTTATTGTTTCGGCATCCTCATAGATGGAAAAGAGTTCAAAATTTTGTTTTATTCTTTGCATTTGGGAGAAAGCTTCCCCTAGTTGCCCACTGGCATTTATATTTTGAGAAATTTTAAAAACTTCCGCGATTAGCTTCTCCAATTGGGAGACTTTATTCTTGAGGTACTCTGGCCTCTCATATACCGGCTGAATTTGCTTCTTTTCCTTAACTTCCCTAACTACCACTTTTTGTTCCCTGCCCTTTGCGTTTTCACCCATACCTTTTTTAGTTACAGTACTATACCTGGTCCTAGTTAACTTCTTGTTAACACTCACGTCCCTATTGCGAACGTTGCTGGTTTCTTTTGACAGTGAAGGGAATATATCCTCATCCACCGCAAGCGCTTGAAACTGATTTTCCCTATCAGAGAAGTAATTGTGTATTGTCTCCCTCCTAGAGAGCTTTTTGACAGCCTTTACATAATTTATTTGACGTTCTTTCTCCCATGCTTTGCACTTCTCCTTTTCCCCTGAAAAGTGATCAGTGTCTCCGCAAAGGATACATTTTCTTACACAAGAGGCACCCTCACATTCATTTCCTCCGCATTTAATGCATCTTTTCTTTAACTTGCACCCATATTGCGTATGACCCAGGCGGCCACAGTTAAGGCACTGTCGAAGAGGTGGGATGAAAAAGTCAACATCTAATTTCACGTAATCAATTACAATATGGTTGGGGATATCTTTGCCAACAAAGCCAATTTTTATGGTAGTTGTGGGCGTAAAAGAGTTGTCGCTGCTTTTTCGGTTAAAGCGTCTGACCGAATTTATTGGGACTGAAGAAATAGCTATGGCTTTGATATCAGAATCAGTGTACGAGAGTGGGATTCATCTCACTACTCCATACGTCTCTATGGCAGACTTTGATATAAAAGCTCTCAAGTTCATCTCCTTGATTTTTTTATTTAAAATAAAATTGTTAGCTGACGCACAATTAGTAAAAATGATTTTGTAAAGTGTCGAGCCAATGGCATGAATGGAATCGATGTCTTTGATTCTTAGATGCTTTATTTGGTTGAACAGAGTCAGACCATTTGTTCTTTTCTCATTGACCATGTCTTTGCATAAAGAGGAGTCTATCAGCACAAAGTAATTACCCGTGAAATTGTTTGGGAATAATGTTATGTCCGTCACTGTAGCATTTGCTTGTTCATTTTGATTTGTTGTCTGTATGTCATTGAAAGAACCGTTAACCAACGCCGTCTCATCAACAGTAAAAATCCCGTTACTCGCATCGCTCTGAGCACTTTTTACACTTTCCACTTTTTTGTTGCTGGACAAAAAACCCTCACCGCATGCACCTTCAACCCCACCTTTTCCAAAACTATGCACTTCCAGCATTTGGGCAATATTAGATTCTCTGTCTCTTTTAAGTCTTTTCCCATTTGCGAGGTTAGAACTCCAAAGGCTTCAAAATCCTCCACCGATGGCGCCTTCGACGATGTAGTCGAAGCCGCCATGTCGGCTTTGGTTATTTTGGTTGCCTCAAACGGCAACTTAAATAGTTGTTTCCACCACTGACCTAACAAAAATAAACCAATGCTTCACAAAATTTAACAAGCAGAGTCACTCATATGAGTTTATTCCAAAATCTGGTGAATTACAGATGCTCAACTTGATTAGAATTATGTATATTATTACGTTTGGGAAGCTTCCCGCACTCAAAAGTATCACAAAGAAGGTGATGTATTTCAATAAATAATTTAAACCACGAATTAACCTGTACACTTGTACAGCTGCGCCAAAGAATTTACGTATACTGTGGAATTTACTTAGAATCACTACTTGCGCGCAAAGGCACGTCCGACCACACTCGCAGATAGAGAAAGAATGCAAAATGTATTTAAAAAACCTGTTCCACAGTATAGACAGTAACCAACCTTTTTGGGTTGTTGTTGTAGTAGTCGTTGTTGTTGTAGTTATATTCACTCCTGAGGAAGGCACGGGGTTGTGTGCTGCTATTTAATGGCCTTCCTCAGACTTTTTCTTAGATTTCAGGGTTGTGTGCTGTATTATTATTAGATAAATAAATTTAAGCATTTGTCAAATCGTGATTTTATTAAAAGAAAATTATCAATGGTGTTGAAAAACCAAACAAACACTCGTGCGAAAGCTCTACTTTTGTGTATTGTTAAAATTTATACATGGCGTACTTATTCTTATGTGGACTTTATGTTACTTGAGAATTTAGACAACGTGTGAGCTGCCAGGTTCTGTTATAAATATAATTAACACAAGCTTTTCCGAGTGGTTGCCTTTCAATAAAAAGAATAAACAAATATTCGCAAATAAATTGGATTTATTTTATAATTGACAACTAATCTACGCTTTTTGTTCTTTTCTCCATTTTAATTTTGACTCCTTATTACCGCCAACAACTTTATGTGTATACATATTTACAAGCTGTCAAAATTTTGCGTAGTCCCACGAGCTAGGTAAAAACTATGGCATTCGTATTCACAACGAGAAATCTCAAAATTTTTGTTTGGTCTTTCCAAATTTTCTCTTTTTAATCAGTTGGCAAAGGCCCTCAGTGGCAGCGCTCCGAGCGTTGACATAGTAATTTTATGTCAATTAGTAGAAAAGTTCCATGTTTAAAAAACTTTTTATTATGGCGAGAAAATTTTACATTTCTGCTGTGCCAATTCGTAACTTTTTACTGTTGGAAATTTTTGACAGTTGCTCTGGTTCAAAAGAAGTTGAGCAATTAAAATCAGAAATTATACAAAAAAGACTTGTCTTTACTGACATTTATTCTTCTAGAACTAAAAGCCATGAATTTATGAGACGCCTTAGTAATAAAATCAAACCATCAGGCCGGGTTGAAAATTTTCATTCACCTCATAGTTAACAAAAATTTACAATCCGTAGTACTTTTCTATCAATTCGCAAATGCGTTTAATTTAAATCGTTTAGAAAAAGCGTCATTTATGTATACCATTTTATGTGGAATTATTCAATAAATTTCGTTTTACACTATACTTTTTGAAACTATTTGGAGTAAATTATTTTTTGTTTCTTAAAAGCAACCCTGCGTGCTTGGAAGGCGTGTGTACCAATAATTTCATCCCTAGCATATTCATCCCCGAGGAAGGCAGTCGCCAAATTCACCGAAGGTTGTTTACTGGTTATATTGTGCTCTGTTCCATTGTTACTTTTTCGTAGGCATATTAACAACCTAACAATTAGGCAGATTGTGACGTTTCGTGCTACCATACCCATGGAAATATACCATGGTTTAATTATTGGAGCAAGTAACACGGCGTACACATATGATGGATGAGAAAATTTTTCCAAGACAATGGGAAAATTTTAGTATGCGGACGGCAAATTCTAGAAAAAGTTGGGATGAGGGGAGGGGGGTAGAATAGGACTCCCTGATTTCAAAAATACCCCCTTTTTTAGCAACCCTATAGTTTTTATATAATTTGTTGTTAAAGTTTTCGCATAAACGATGAATAAGATAGCAAAATAACATCAAACTTGGTGCTACCAGACTGGAAATTTGAATAATACAAGCGGATTTTTAAATCTGAATTTTCACTTAGTAGAATTCTCCTTTCTGTGTAGCCGAAGAAGAGGGGGTGAACAACTTTTACAGAGAACACCTTTCTGCGTAGGCGGCCGGGTGGGCTTTAGTAGTCAGCCGCACCTTGTGTTTTAAGAAAACCAGGTGGAATTAACAATTGAAACTTAGGATGTTAAGGGAGGTATCCTCTAAAACATGGGGAAAATATTAGTAGACGGACGGCAAATTCCAGAAAAAGGGGCGATGAGGGGGGGTAGAATAGGACCCCCTGATTTCAAAAATACCCCCC
>NW_023459514.1:13494-17307 GCF_013731165.1 Rhagoletis pomonella | reverse complement strand
CAAAAAACGATAAATGTTCAAACTTTGGAGAAAAACAATTTTTCAGATTTTTGGATCGTGAAAATTTTTTTTCTCGGAGAACACGAATTGATCTAGTGAATCTTAGTATGAGGCATTATTGGTATGGCCAACAGCTATCAAACCTGATATAGTCGCACTAAGGTTTTTTTGTGTTATACAAGGGATACTTTGAGGAATCATATAAGGAATTATACATTACCCAAGTCCACGTATATCCAAGTTCGTGTCATACAGCAAGCATTGACTACTTTTTAAAAATTTGTTTATTTGTTTTTGAAATTAACGACATATTTCAGAATTTGTAATTAATACGTTGTGTTCATTTTAGTAAATCCACTTTTTTAATTGTACAAAATTTATTATATACATACAGTATTGGTCATATCAATAGCAACCCCATTTCAAAGTAATATTATTTCCCTCTCATGTTAATTTATTTATTGCTTAGAATTTGCAACAAAAGTAAAGTTGAATTTCTAACAAAACCCATATAAACCGAATTTTAAAACATCGTAGAAAACTACAAAAAATACAACAAATTTTCAACCAAAATTCAAACTTTTTTCTCAGAAGTGTTAGAATTTTTTTGAGCACTCAGTTTTATAGCCCCTTCAATTCTAGTCTAATTATATGCAAGTTTGAAGTGGCTAAAAATTACCTTAGTTTTTTTAGAATCGATTAAAAACAAATCGTGTTTAATCGTCTTCCATATAACGAAAACTTCGACCATATATCGATGGCTGAGTAGAAGATCGACCTATCTCGGCAGCCAGGTCGAAAACGCCCGATATCAGAAAGCTTTTCAACGCCCTATTTCAAAATTTGGCTGAAAAACGCCCTATTTTAGAATTTGATTGAAAAATGCCCTATCTCGGAACTCGGTTCAAAAACACCCTATCTCAGCACATTTTCGAAGTATTTTTATTTGAGATAGGACTTTTTTGAACCGACTAATAATAATAAAATATGTACTATATACATATCTAGTTTCAATATAAAAAAATTTATGTACACCATTAATTGTGTATACATACCTAAGTCAATATATGTGATATACATGTACATACATCTACATACATATCGTCGTTTAAAGTACAAAACCATGTATCAATAAATTGCAAAACCGCGTATAGAGATAATGCAAACCCACGTATGCGAGGTTGCATAAATTAATTTCTAGAGAGTAAAAACACTCATATTTCAAAATGGTTATCTTTTTGTAAAAAGCAATCGCATTTTTGGCTAGTATATTTCAGGAAGAATGGATAAGGATTGATCCAAAAACGTGTGTGAGCGAATCCAATTTTTAGCAGCAAATTTTGCGCGGTTTTGTACTTTAAGCGACGATATGTATGTTAACAGGAACGCAGCAATCTAATACACGGGTGGAGCAGGAACGCAGCACAGCAGAAGCATACAAAAAATCTGCAAATAAATGGTTTTTTAGGTTTTTAACAAACGAGAACCTGGTTTCAACTTACTTCAACGTGTCTAAATCACAACGCACACACTAATGCAAAGGCGCAACAGGAACGCAACACTATAAAATACGGGCGGAGCAATATACAGGCGGAGCAGGAACGCAGCACAGCAGAATCGTCCGAAAAATCTGCGAATAAATGGTTCATTAGGTTTTGAAATAACAAAGAGCTCAAATGGAATGGTTCATCAATAAAGTCAAAATAATATGTTGTAACTTACGTGTATTAGCTCTTAATCACAATACCAGCACAGGTCGGTCAGCGAAACACTAAGGAAATGACCTAATAAATGCAAAATTATAATTTATTTGTAAAATAATTCGGTTTTATTACAATACTTACCAAATTTCACGCAATTGGAAAACAAATGTCAGCGAATAAGAACAAAACGAACAACGAAAATTGAATCAATGTAGCTTGTTCAGAATTTTTTTCTAATATTTTGGGAAATGTTCAGTGAAAATAGCAAAGAAACAACACAGTTTCTCCTAAGGTAGTTCAAGATGGCGGATTAGAGCGAGAAGTTGCCAACGTATAACACCTTTCATTATTGCATCATGGTGTCTATGAAACTTTCTTTTTATTTATCATATTTTGATTTTAATTATTGTGATTTTAGATGATTTGTGATTTTATATACTTTTTCAGGACTGCTGCATTTGATTGAAAATCCCGATGGGTTCATCGATGAAATCTTAGCTTCTCTACCCACAACATCATCAGCTTGAACTGGCAAAATTTTGCTTACATAATAATATAATTAATCAATTTGCTTCTAGTAGTCGATGGGTAGACATAGCACGTTAAAGCACTGAATTTAAAACCATGCGTTGGAATATATTCACTACACACAATATCTGAATGTTTGCTGATAAATATTCGTACATATTAATCACATTTATTGCAAATTTAATCTCAATAAACCTTAACGTTCAATAAATAATTTTCTCTTTTTTTCATTATAAGGGATGTATTTCTAGGGACATGTTTTATTAGGGGTTCAATTTTCGTGAAATTTACGAAAACTATATCATTGAATCCGAATAACTAAGTACATAGTATACCAAGAATGATAGAAAACATTTTCATAGAATACAATATCATTTTCTGCATCGTAATAGTTTACAACATATCGCACACCGTCTTCAAATGAGTCACAACTCAAAATTTAGAGCTTTTATTTACCTTTCAGCAAAAGTTTGAGCAAATTTTTGTTATAATTTGTTAAAAAAAAAACCTAAGGTAAAGTCGCCCTTGCCCATATGATTATCATGTGCTAAGAAATAGTTTTTCGCGTTTTCTAACAAACGTAGTATTTCTCTTTTGAAGACGGTGTGCGATATGTATGTAATATAAAATATATTTATACATTCGTGTCTGTGATAGCATTGGATACGATACAATTTGCAAAAGCCCCAAAAATATACAAGAAATCAGCTGATCCTGAGAATCAGCTGATCCTATACCTCTACTACCTGTTCATTGAAAATCAAAAACCCGTTTTTGCGGCCAACCCTTTTTTTCCACGCTACTGTACAATTTGTCATTCACTGTGTATGCGTACTCGCCAGTAAAAAAGTTGAAAATATGTTGAGATAGGGCACTTGTAGGGCCACTTCGAACTGGCTGCCGAGATAGATCGAACTTCCATAAAGGTGTCGACATGGGCGTAGCCAGGTAGGGGCAGGGGGGTGCTCGAGCCACTCCCCCCTAACTTTCAAATTTTTCTTATATATAAATAAAGTAGTACCCTGAAATGCCAGCTTAATAGGGTCGAGCCCCCCTAAATTTCATTCTGGCTACGCCGATGGGTGTCGATATTAAAATGTATTCGTCAATTGAACTAAATGAACTAAAGAACTAGTTCACTAAGGTAAACGAACTACAACTGAACGGTTCACTCGGAAGAACTTAAGTACCCAACTCTAGATTATAGGTATAACGGCGCGTTTACATTGGACAATGCTTAGGGTTCGAAATTTCAGACTTTGGTATCGATACTGAGTACTCATTCTGGCATCGAGCTCATGGTATCGATACTCTTAAAGTATCAGGGAAAAAGTATCGATACTACTCAGTATCGGACTCATTAAAATAGTTTTTAGGGATACTAAAGTTATTTTATTCTTCAATATTATATCTAGTTATTTCCTGAAATTAAAACAATAGAAATTTAAAATATTTGATTTTTATTTCACTGCAAAACTTACTTTCACGTTAGAACTAATTTTAACGTTATATGTACATACATACATACACACATTTATATATATATATATATATATATATATATATATATATATATATATAT
>NW_023459514.1:0-13394 GCF_013731165.1 Rhagoletis pomonella | reverse complement strand
ATATATATATATATATATATATATATATATATATATATATATATATACTTTCACGAATTTAAAATTTTATTAAGAAAGTTTTGTAAACTCTTTGGGTATGCATTTTTGTATCCTATTCAATTTTAGTATAATAATGTGGAAGTTTGAATTTAAAGTCAACGGTAGAAGGCTACACGTAAACTTGAATAGGTTACAAAACTGCATACCCAAAAAGTTTCTAAAAATTCTGCATTTTCGTGAACTTTGCGTAAAGTTTTATGGCCTTATTCATAAAAAATAAAAAAGGTATATAAACTAAAATATTTATGAAAATGTCATTTTATTAAGCTCTTTAAACCTATTTTATTTTTTATGAATAAGGCCATTAAACTTTTATTTGGTTTATGTTATGCAACAGACTACACGCCAATTGAATGAATCCATATAAGCAAAGAAAATTGGGTTGCTAATGGAAGAAAAAATTTAAAAAGGGTGTTTTTTAATAAGTATTCGGTACTATAAGTACTTTGCAAAGTATCGAGTAAAATCACCAAATAAGGTATCGAGTATTAAAGTACTCATTTTTATAACCTCAGTATCGATACTTACTCAATATCGATAGTATCGTTCGAACCCTAACAATGCTGTCAAGACAATGAAGATATACGTATTAGTTGTCAAAATTGTTCCAATGCAAAAGTATGTATTAGTGAAAAAGTGTGCATGTATTGCTATTGTCATGACAGTATTGTCCGGTGTAAACCCTGAGTAAACAAGATTCAGAGTTTCAGATGAAATTTCGATAAGCATATCGCTAGCTTAGAAAGAAAAGTTGCTAAGTCCCATTTTAAAAATTTTACAGGAGAGGAAAAAATCTTCCTTTAGCCATTTTCTTTAACTATTTCGCAAGACTTTGAATCAAACATTTTGCGCGTTTAAAGCAAAGCAAAACTCCATAAGAATCAGAAGGATTCGATATTTATTAAAAGATGTGGTATTATACTGGCCTTATCGGATTTGTGGTGCTTCTTTTGGACTTAGCAAATTTTCCTTTTATTGCTTATGAAGAGGAAAAAATAAAACAAGTACCTTTATAATTTTCGAAACGATGCGTATCCAATTTCTCTAGCCTCGTATATCAAAATATGAGTTTTCATAAAAAGTGGACTTAGCAACTTTTCACTCTAAGCTAGCGATATAAAATCTGTCAAAAGTTTCTCTTCGATGCTTCCGATTAGGGACGTTCCGATACCATCAAAGTATCGATACCTACTCAAACGAGTTTACTCAAATCTCTATTTCGATAGTACTTATATGAGTGAACCGAATGTATCGATACCTACTTATATAGATAATTTTTCATTCTTTTATATGCAACAAAGCGACAGTAAAGGCTGGTTTTCATTATGTCATATTTTGACGCCAAAATTTGTCGACATATTTTGACACAACTTTATCTCATTTACCCATAAATTTGCCGATTAAATAATAGGCCAAAAACAGAAAGATAGCCGATATAGCTGAGCATGTACACGACTAAAGATCTATCCTTATCGAAATCAATCGATATAGCGCTTTTTAATCACATTTGACAATGTGTTTTCACTTATTTGACGACAAATGCCATTGAATTTGACATAGTGAAAACAAGCCTCAATTTTCAGGCGTTATCTGTGACATACCTTTTGCGACACATTAGTGGAAGATCGACCTACATATTTCGGTAGCCAATTCGAAAACGCCCTATCTCAGAAAACTTTTCAAAAGCGCCCTATTTCAGAATTCGGTTCAAAAACGCCTTATCTCAAATATATTTTCAGTCGAGGTATCGATAGTAACACTAGACGTAATACGATTACTTAGACAAAAAGTTCAACCTCTGAAAGGTTCGAACAAAACTTTACGGCTACAAAGCATTCTTTGCACTTTGCTGTGGTATCACTAACTTTGTAAAATATATCCACACTTTTGATTTTGGCGGGGCCATTGCTTAAAGCAATTATTTTTCATAAGAACGAAACAATTATTTTCCATAGAAAAAATATGACCGTCAATATATGGCACTTGCTCAAATCGATTCGATACAAGTACTTTTCTTTCTTTTTAGTTGGTATCGAAAGAAAAACATCGAGTGCATACTAGTATTTACTTGTATCGGAACATCCCTACTTCCGATGCATCGATGTTTTTTACATCTCTAGTTTCTGTAGCATGATTAATATTTGCATTTTTTTGTAAATAAGTGGAGTAGCCTTCTAAATAGAGAATTTCAGTTATTTCAATAAAATAAGTATTCATTCTTTCTCTATTGCGAGTGTGGTCGACGTGCCTCTGCGCGCAAGTAGTGATTCTAAAAGTAAATTCTTTGGCGCAGCTGTACAAGTGTACTGGTTAATTCGTGGTTTAAATTAATTATTGAAATACATCACCTTCTTTGTGATACTTTTGAGTGCGTAACGTAATAATATACATAATTCTAATCAAGTTGAGCATCTGTAATCCGCCAGATTTTGGGATAAACTCAGGTGAGTGACTCTGCTTGTTAAATTTTGTGAGGCATTGGTTTATTTTTGTGAGGTCAGTGGTGGAAACAACTATTTAAGTTGCCGTTTGAGGCAACCAAAATAACCAAAGCCGACATGGCGGCTTCGACTACATCGTCGAAGGCGCCATCGGTGGAGGATTTTGAAGCCTTTCGAGTTCTAACCTCGCAAATGGGAAAAGACTTAAAAGAGACAGAGAATCAAATATTGTCCAAATGTTGGAAGTGCATAGTTTTAGAAAAGGTAGGGTTGAAGGTGCATGCGGTGAGGGTGTTTTGTCCAGCAACAAAAAAGTGGAAAGTGTTAAAAGTGCTCAGAGCGATGCGAGTAACGGGATTTTTACTGTTGATGAGACGGCGTCGGTTAACGGTTCTTTCAATGACATACATACAATAAATCAAAATGAACAAGCAAACGCTACAGTGACGGACATAACATTATTCCCAAACAATTTCACGGGTAATTACTTTGTGATGATAGACTCCTCTTTATGCAAAGACATGGTCAATGAGAAAAGAACAAATGGTCTGACTCTGTTCAACCAAATAAAGGATCTAAGAATCAAAGACATCGATTCCATTCATGCCATTGGCAAGACACTTTACAAAATCATTTTTACTAATTGTGCGTCAGCTAACAATTTTATTTTAAATAGAAAAATCAAGGAGATGAACTTGAGAGCTTTTATACCAAAGTCTGCCATAGAGACGTATGGAGTAGTGAGAGGAATCCCACTCTCGTACACTGATTCTGATATCAAAGCCATAGCTATTTCTTCAGTCCCAATAAATTCGGTCAGAAGCTTTAACCGAAAAAGCAGCGACAACTCTTTTACGCCCACAACTACCATAAAAATTGGCTACCATATTGTAATTGATTACGTGAAATTAGATGTTGACTTTTTCATCCCACCTCTTCGACAGTGCCTTAACTGTGGCCGCCTGGGTCATACGCAATATGGGTGCAAGTCAAAGAAAAGATGCATTAAATGCGGAGGAAATGAATGTGAGGGTGCCTCTTGTGTAAGAAAATGTATCCTTTGCGGAGACACTGATCACTTTTCAGGGGAAAAGGAGAAGTGCAAAGCATGGGAGAAAGAACGTGAAATAAATTATGTAAAGGCTGTCAAAAAGCTCTCTAGGAGGGAGACAATACACAATTACTTCTCTGATAGGGAAAATCAGTTTCAAGCACTTGCGGTGGATGAGGATATATTCCCTTCACTGTCAAAAGAAACCAGCAACGTTCGCAATAGGGACGTGAGTGTTAACAAGAAGTTAACTAGGACCAGGTATAGTACTGTAACTAAAAAAGGTATGGGTGAAAACGCAAATGGCAGGGAACAAAAAGTGGTAGTTAGGGAAGTTAAGGAAAAGAAGCAAATTCAGCCGGTATATGAGAGGCCAGAGTACCTCAAGAATAAAGTCTCCCAATTAGAGAAGCTAATCGCGGAACTTTTTAAAATTTTTCAAAATATAAATGCCAGTGGGCAACTAGGGGAAGCTTTCTCCCAAATGCAAAAAATAAAACAAAAATTTGAACTCTTTTCCATCTATGAGGATGCCGAAACAATAAGATGTAATGCCGAAATCTCCTTAAATTGAGATGAGGTTATTACAATACAATATTCAATCGTTAAAATCGAATTTAAATGCAATAGAGTTTTATATGAATCATAACAATGTAGACATAGGTTGTTTCAGTGAAATTTTCACGTCACATGAAACAGCGCACAGGAACTTAATAGGGTACAAAATAATTGAGAAAAATAGGTCTGATGGTTACGGTGGAGTAGCCGTCGTATTAAAAAAAGAAATAAAATTTCAAAAGCTCAATTTTATGTCGGATTATGACATCCTAATAGTGCGAACCAAAAATTGCAAACCAAATATAACTATCTGCTCTGTTTATTTTCCGCACAGTATCGCCACGGTTCCTTTTCGTGAGGAAATCGTGAAGCTGTTTTCGTACCTGGAAAACATGGGGAATGTTTTAATACTTGGCGATTTCAATGCGAGAGCGAGAATCTGGGGTGATACAGCTCAAGTAGCACAAAAGTCAAAAATACACCAAAATATTTTGTGTATTTTTTACATCGGCGTGATATACATTTTCAATATAAAAAATATGCTACTTCTAAGCGCAGTTTTTGAACAGTTTATTTCGATTCAGTGTAAAAGTTATACCACTTTTTCGTGCATTATTTACACATACCGTCAATTTTTTTTACTGATTTTCGGCATATATATTATGCCAGTGGTATACAAGTTTTCTTGTTTCTGGAACATAATATAAACTCCGTTGGTGTAAAATACGTATTGGTATTGGCTCAAATCATACACCATAATGGTAAAGAATTTACATCATATTCTAGCATAAATATATTTTCATGAGTGTGAAGAATACAAAAGGATTCGAGGAATAAAATTTACTACTAATCAAATTTAAAATTAACTCAGACATAAAATTTACACCGAAGCTCTTTTTTAATCTGAGCGACTTGGAATTCTTTTTATAAATCTCAGCATTCCTTTTCGTAATATGCGTGCAAGAAAATCGCGAATATATATGAGTATGAGTTCCTAATTTAAAAACGAGGTTCATTCTGTCGAGTGAATTTCGGTACTACCCCTCTAAAACTCGTGCGCCTCAAAATTTATAAGGATTTGAAGATTTTTAAATAAATCTGGGAAAACTTATATGTGACCTGGTCTACGAAAAGGGAGCTTACGTGCGAAAACTAGTTTTCTGTGAAAAAGCTGTTAAAAGTAAGCAACTCGTTTCGCCAGTTTCTCATTATCTCGTTAATTGTTCTCCGCGCCGGACGTCCAGTAAGTGTTGTTGTTGGTCCAGTAAGTGTTGTTGTTGGTCGGAATATTATTATAGTTCATCGTGTAAGTTGCTAGTGTGGAACATTTTAAAAAGTAACACTAAAGAAGTGACGTTTTTGTACTTCTAAGCAAGTTAGGATTTTCTGCTTTTCACCACGTGAAAAAGCATCTCATCTTCCATCCGAATCAACCAAAAAGTGAAAATTGATTTTTTGACACCTAAGCCCCCTTTCCGTAGACCAGGTCACATATTTTGAAAGCAATGAATTTTTCGCCATTATTAAATTTTTAAGAGATGCGCTGTTTAAAAAAGGTTCCAAAATACACATAAAGTGGCATAGTTGAGCCAATGTACATAATGAAATTGTTAAATTAGTTAAGTAATAGTCATACAGCTTTAATATGGCGTCCAGCTGATTTTCAGTATTAGGCTAAGTTTACAACCTGACGTATTAGCGTAGCGAGAATACATAAAAATCGCTTCTAACCAACATTTACACAGTCTTTGGTGTTTATCGCTGTGCAAGCAAATAAAAATTATGCAGTTTGTTAAAAAAATAAAAAATATACATATGTACATATTTATATAATAAATTAAACATCTCTTCTACTGCTATTATATACAATACAATATGCTTAAGTTTCGGTATAAATTGTCAAAAAAAATATATTAGGGGAATCCCTACGTAGCAATGTATCACACGTTTTGTTGCTTTCCCAACATCAAAATATGTGCTAGATTGGTACGTAGCAACTTTAAATCTAAAATGCTACTCATCGTAAACTCCCCTATTATAAAAAATTAGTCGTGTATAATTTTGCTCCAATTTAAACACTAGCTACTTTTTAATCGCCAGCGATTATGCTGGCGAAGAAGTTTCTTTGGATTGAGCGATTTCCATTGCATCGCATAACGCTATTACTCTAGGTTGTGAACTTAGCCTTACTTTTATAATACTTTGAAAATATGGTCGTCGTTGAAAACTTACACAGATTCTTGAGTTTGGTACAAAAATATTTACCAAGCCAAGAACGGTGTATTTATTTTGCCCTAGACACACTTCAGTTTGAGAATTTGGTATAAAAAATGTTTCTTGCCAAATGAACTCAGTTGACAGAAGTTTAAGCGCCTACCACACGTCCATTATTCGAACGCTAACGCGAACGTATACATTTCAACATGTTTTGTTTACGTTCGCGTACGAAAAGAAGAAATCAAATCAGCGTTCGCCTAAGTTATGTAGAAAAAATTGTCGCTGTTGTTCGTACTCATATATACTATGCAACTTATAGTTGCATTTGTGAAGGCATGATGTTGAATCTTCAAACAAACTTTAAGCGTGTAGGGGTGCCTTATTGATGCACATTTTACC
This sequence comes from Rhagoletis pomonella, assembly GCF_013731165.1. NCBI lineage: Eukaryota > Metazoa > Arthropoda > Insecta > Diptera > Tephritidae > Rhagoletis > Rhagoletis pomonella. Next base: position 6,668 of record NW_023459514.1, on the reverse strand, counting down.
ACTGGTGTATTAAATATACCAACCAGTGTTACCACTCGACAATATTTTTAGGAACAAAAAATCCTACCAAATCAGTTCCCAAACTACCAATTTTTTTTAATCATCAGATATTGATATTTTATTTCGTTTCTGATTTTACTTCATGCAAAAGTATGAATCTTTGATATTAATTAAATTTATATCAATTATTTTATGTCTAAAATGTAAAAAAAATACAATCGATATAAACATTTTATATTTGGTAACAAAAAAAATGTATTGCTGTGCTCGCGCAATTTTATTTTTATTTATTTGTTTTTATTTAACCATGATGCAATAAAATTACGGAATGTCAGCAACATAATCTTAATATTTCGGTACGAGTTTTAAGCCATTTTAGCACGCTTTCAGTACGCTTTTCTACTTTCACATCACCATTGTATTACCGCCATTCAACAAAATTTATTTAACATTTTTACAAATGTTCTAATAAACGAATACTATGCAACAACAGCTCAATGCATTTTTGATATTTCGAATAGGATTTATTTTCTATTATAACTTCAAAACTTTGATAGGATTGCAAAACATCTTTAAAATTTGGAATCGGAAATCCAAATCGATGAGAAATCAATTTCGAACGAAACCAGAACAGCCCTGAAATGAAACTACCAATTTATCAAAACGGTAACACTGATAGCAGCTCTATTTGTGGTATGTATAATAAGCTCATATTAAAACAGGCAGCGTATTATGTGCACACACACTAGCTTTGTTTCTTTACTTTCCTAGCAGATCTTTATCAGGAAGAAGAATGGGAAGAATTACAGAATTACGCTCACAGCGAGTGAAATATAGAAAAAGTCAAGAAACGCAAACTTGCAGAAACAAGCTAGTAAACACCTGACCGATGCTTTTGACAACTGAACATATGTATTTGCTGCGAATTTTTAATCGCATTTTATGTTTAAAAATTGTTCACAAATACTCAGGTTTTGCCACACTTTTATCAAATTTAATAAATCGCCCATTTTTATCAAAAAATACAAAAATATGTAAAACAAGCAAATCAAAGTAGCTGTGCCTAATCTCTCTAATGTTGGAGCAACAGCTGAATTTTTCACCGCATAACGTGAAAATTATGTGTTTCTTGTAATTTGCTTTTGTAATTTTTTACTTATATTCGGCTAACACCACGATTGAGAGAATACAAAGGTTGCGCCGATCTCGGACCGCTATTCCTCTCTTAACGAGTTTGACAGAATCGTTGTTTGCATGACGTCACACTTGTGCAACTTGTTTACGTTTTCCTTGCAACATTTTTTCTTCTTCTTCCATTCTTGCTCACGTTTTGGCATTTCTCTCTCGCAATTGCACCAGTGTGACGTCACCCAAAAGTTATTCTCAAAAATCCTCTCTGATCGGCGCAATCTTGTATTCTATCATTCTTGGGCTAACACTACCTTGTGTAAATGCGCCTATCTGTAACGAAACAAAGCTACTGTGTGGTGTATTCAATATTCATTTTTTGGTGAATTCTTTGGTCCACTGTCAATTGCTCTCAGAATTTGTGATGTGCTGAGTCGCTACTAGGAGCGTTCCATATCTCCCAGAAATAGTCAGAAAAAGTTCTAAGTAGTCAGATTTAGTCCAAAAAGCGTTCCTTAACTCGGAAATGACAGCAAAAATGAGAGAGCAACAGTCAGTGAGAGTGACTCTCATTAGTCCGAAGTAGTCAGATTTAGTCAGAAGAATTTTTTCTGGCAAAATCCTGAAAAGTGTCAAACTCAACTGAATTTAAATTAACGGAAATTAAAGAATACGCTAAAAGTGAGAATAATCTAAAAAGTAAAAGAAATGAATTGAAATTGGAAGGAGGCAAAAATAATTGATATAGCAAGTGTTTATTGTGCTTGTGCTTGTGTGAATGTGTTTTGTACATACATTTCTGTTCTTATTTGACGTTAGTTTTGTTGCTGTCATTCTTTGGACTAAAAATTTGGTTTTTTGCGTTCCTTTACTTTTCCTGTTATTCTCTTTTAGTGAGCGCATTTTGCTTACGCTCTGGCATTTTGACACTTTTCAGATTTTAGTCCAAAAAGATAAGGAATGAACCTACTTTTAAGTATTGATCGATACTCGGTACCGCTTTAAAAAGTATCAAATACTTTCGATGCTCGGTACCGAAGTCTTGGAATTTCTAATAAAAGCGCGCAACAGCCAAAAATATGAGTTATATGTACACATACATATAGTGTCAGCTATTAAAAATAAATAATATTGCCACCAGAACTATTGCAATTGGAAAGACGGTTGCGATAAGTAAAATAAGGCGAGAGTGTGTTTTGCGACATCAGTATCAGGGCGAATTTAATAAGGTGGTGTTACCGGCGTATCTGAATTTTTCGCCGTGAAGGACATTACATCAAAATTACGTGTTTGTTGTAGTTCATACTAATGACAGTATGAATATCTGCGTATAAATTGTTAGTGTACTTTTTTACTTATATACGGCTAACACCACCTTATTAAATTCGCCTTGATCATTATTGTGCAGATTTAATTGCCTGCCTTGTTCGACGCACACATTATACTTTGCTTCACTTAACTACATACATACAAACACATTGCTCATCTCTTGAGAAAGGACCGTCTTATTTGTACATTTTGGGTTTTTAGGCGATGTCTTATAAAATATCAATAATATTTACCCCCAAAAGTAGCCTATGTCGAGATAGGTCCTTCTCCCTTTAAAGCCCCATTTGATTGGATTCCCAAACAATATTTTAACGTTTAACTAGCCAAAGATGTAGTTCAAGATGCCCCTATAATAGAATCTTAATTAAAATATAAAACAATTTCAAAGGAAACTGATTTTTTTTTTAATTCAAAGTCAAACCATCTAAAGTGACTTAAGCTACTTTAATTGAACGGCACAGATATGACGAAAGTTTAGTGTGTCGAATCGGTATCGGGTACCGAAAAGGAAGTATTGGGTACCGAAATTTTTTTCAAGTATTGGGTACCGAGAATTCAGCACATCCCTACTCAGAATGTCGCCTGAATAATTTTAATGACATTTGTTAACGTGGAGCTCTCACACACAGTATAGAGAGTAACCAACCTTTTTGGGTTGTTGTTGTAGTAGTCGTTGTTGTTGTAGTTATATTCACTCCTGAGGAAGGCACGGGGTTGTGTACTGCTATTTAATGGCCTTCCTCAGACTTTTTCTTAGATTTCAGGATTGTGTGCTGCATTATTAATAGATAAATAAATTTAAGCATTTGACAAATCGGGATTTTATTAAAAGAAAATTATAAATGGTGTTGAAAAACCAAACAAACGCTCGTCCGAAAGCTCTATTTTTGTGTGTTGTTAAAATTAATACATGGCGTATTGATGGTAATACAAGCAATGTATTCTTTTGTGGATTTTATGTTACTTGAGAATTTAGACAACGTGCGAGTTGCCAGGTTCTGTTATCAATATAATTAACACAAGCTTTTCCGCGTGGTTGGCTTTCAATACATAGAATAAACAAATATTCGCAAATAAATTGGATTTATTTTATAACTGACAACTAGCGTACGCGTTTTGTTCTTTCTCCATTGTGATTTCGACTCTTTATTACCGCCAACAACTTTATGTGTATACATATTTACAAGCTGTCAAAATTTTGCGTAGTCCCACGAGCTAGGTAAAAACTATGGCATTCGTATTCACAACGAGAAATCTCAAAATTTTTGTTTGGTCCTTCCAAATTTTCTCTTTTTTATCAGTCGGCAAAGGCCCTCAGTGGCAGCGCTCCGAGCGTTGAGATAGTAATTTCATGTCAATTAGTAGAAAAGTTCCATGTTGAAAAAACTTTTTATTATGGCGAGAAAATTTTACATTTCTGTTGTGTCAATTCAGAACTTTTTACTGCTGGAAATTTTTGACAATTGCTCTGGTGCAAAAGAAGTTGAGAAATTAAAATCAGAAATTATACAAAAAATACTTGTCTTTACTGACTTTTATTCTTCTAGATCTAAAAGCCATGCATTTATTAGACGCCTTAGTAACAAAATTAGAACAAAAAATTTTTCAAAACCGTCAGGCCGGGTTGAAAATTTTCATTCACCTCCTAGTTAACAAAACTTTACAATCCGTAGTACTTTTCTATCAATTCGCAAATGCCGTTTGCACAAAAAAGGTTATGAAATGCGTTTTATTTAAATCGTTTAGAAAATAAGTCATTTGTGTATACCATTTTATGTGGAATTATTCAATAAATTTCGTTTTACACTATACTTTTTGAAACTATTTGGAGTTAACTATTTTTTGTTTCTTAAAAGCCACCCCGCGTGCTTGGAAGGCGTGTGTACCAATAATTTCATCCCTAGCATATTCATCCCCGAGGAAGGCAGTCGCCAAATTCACCGAAGGTTGTTTACTGGTTGTATTGTGCTCTCACAGGCTAACCTATTATTCGCGGGTTGCGTTGTGGTACGCATGCCGTCGAATTTGTTTTTTTGCGTCACCCGAAATTGACTTGCAACAGAGAACTTAGATAGATAGAGAAGGTGCAAATTTTTGGAACGTACAATTGTTTGGCTGAAAAAAAAATGTAAATTTCTCTTATGATAATGTTATATTTGTTGCAAGTGTCTGGCTATGTGTTGCTAGGTTGCAGGTGAATGCAGAAACGTATTCATGTAGGTACATATATTTTTTTTATAAAATTAAATAAATTAATATAGTTAAATTATATTAAATGTACTTTTATATTAGTTAGAATTGCTGATTTGCATTTCTGCATGACCATTTGTTAAATATAATTTATTCAGTAGTTAATGTTGCTAAAAACTTAAAAAGCATCTGTTCAAGTTCGCTTGTTGTACGAGTATTATATTATGTAAATAGTAAAAATGCATGTTAGTTAAAAAAATGATAAAATTGGTTTTTTCACATACTCACTGGAGACGGACGCATTAACAAAAAAATGTATAAAGCAATGTGTTTGTTAACTTCAAAATTAATTTTCGAAGATATTGGCCAGGGAATGCTTTAACTCCAAAACGTAGATTTGTTATCTAATAAATAGGTGAAAGCTATGCAAATATGCAAACTCATTGGTGATTTGCCGTCGGCATTTGGGTCGCAAAAATCGTTTTTTTTTTAACGATTCTTATTGTAGTTGCTACACTATTTTCAATGCAACAAATCCCAGTTTTCTAACTGCCTTAGTTTTTTCACAAACTCACTTTAAAGACGGACGCATTAACAAAAAAAATTACAAAGCAATGCACTTGTTAACTTCAAAGTTGTTTTTGACTTTTACTGCAATACTCGTCGATATTATTTGTAAATAATAGTTCTGGAGTCAAATGCAAATCCATTTCCCAGGCATGCGCATATGGATACTTGTAGTACATACAGATGCGATCAACTAATTAGCAACGAAATTCAAAATGATATTGTTTGCAAATTATGTTTATTTATTTATTTTTAATAATTTCCTTTAAAACATAATTCAATCTATAACAGAAACCACAATAATAAAAGTTTAAAAGCTTGCACAAATTGCAAAATAATAAATCAAACTTCAAAAAATTGTTATAAAAATTTCAAAATTTTTAATTAGAATATTTAGAAAATTTTCGGGTATGCAGTATTGTAGTCCATTCAATTATAGTATATGAAAGTCCAAGCTTCTAGTCGTTAAAAATTACCGTTCTTTTTTAGAATTTTTTTGTGGAGCGTTGTTCGCATTTTCTTCCATATAACACATGAACAAAATAGTTTTTTTGTATGGGAAAAAACAGCAGTACCCCAACAAAAAAACCCTAAAAAATCAACGGTAATTTTTAACAACTTGAAACTTGCACTTTCTTATACTATAATTGAATGGACTACAATACTGCATACCCGAATTTTTTTTAAATATTCTAATTAAAAATTTTTGTGACCATTTCTTGAAGTTCAATTCGTTTTTTTGCAATTTGTGCAAACTTTTAAACTTTTATTATTGTGGTTTTTGTTACAGATTGAATTATATTTTAAATGAAAATCATTAAAAATAAATAAACATAATTTGCAACAATATCATATTGAATTTCGTTGCTAATTAGTTGATCGCATCTGAATGTATGCATGTACATATCGTCGTCTCAGAAAACGTAGTTGGTGTTATTAGTTTTGATTTTCCATATTTTTACATTTAATATCTCTTAACGTTAATGAGAAAATTTACTTTTCATTCCGTATACATTTGTCGTAAGTAGCGTTTACTCACCACTTTGTTTTGTCCACAGAACATACGACAATAGTAAAGTATCTATTTCAACGACGATGGTATAATTTGATGAAAAAACCAGACATATTTATTAAATAATGATTACTTATTAGAAAAAAACATAACAAAAACATAATCATGTATTTAATAAAAAAAATCTGTACATCTCTTATGCTGTAAATATGTTACGAACATACGTTTTCTTTATATAAAAACAAAAAACAATACTTAAATTCAGTCTTTTGTACATTTTTATTTCTTTCATTTCATTGGAGACTCAGTGCAAGCTAAAATTTAAAAATTTAAAATTTTAAAATTAGTTACTTAGTTTAATTTTCAATTTTAATTGTATCGTTATAGTAGAGGACCATCGAATTGTCGTAAGTTCAAAGTTTTGCGATACATACGACAAATT
>NW_023459513.1:52841-55423 GCF_013731165.1 Rhagoletis pomonella | reverse complement strand
ACAATAAAATCGTAACAAAAAAAATTTCAACCAGTGTTGCCGTTTTTATTCATATACTTCAAAAGTGATAGTGTTTGTGCAAATTTTCGGAAGATACTTTATTTTATTTAGAACAAATTTTGATACATGACAAAGAGAAAATATATATACATATGTACATATGTATCTAGGCAGTGTCAGTTTTTAACATTTGATCGAAAATATTGAAACGTTTTGGGGTCAAATAAGCTTAAAGAAGAATGCTCTAGACGAACTATGTATAATGACCAGGCTGACAGTATTCATTTTTAATGTACTTTACTAGCCTCATACATAGCTCTGCGGCTGCAGAACGTATATTTTCATATTTCAAATATATTCAATATGAAAAGAAAAATAGACTTTCATTACAAACTGTTGAGAATATAATGGGGCGTATTCATAGTCAAACTAAAGTCCACACTGAAGGTAGTTTCAGCTTTTTGACATAATTTGACGAGTTTATGGTATGAAACCAAATAGCATTTTGTTAACAGTTTTTTCTAACTTGATACTTAGATATTAAAAAAAAAATCAGACATACATTTGATCAATTTTTTTTTTTTTTTACGTTACATTTTTTCATGACGTCGCGGCAACACTGCTTTCAACTATTCACAATTGCGCCCCTCTGAATTGAAATTGTCCTCGAAAATATTCAGTTGTGACAAACTGGTGAGCTGAATTGTTGCTCACCTGTCCATGAGCTACTTATGGTTTGCTGAAGGAATACCAAGTTCATAGATACTTCAAGCCTGTCCCGTCTGGCTTTCTAAAATAACAAGCTATGTATACCCGGTGTCCTAGACCGCTCGTCTACCGCTACTAAAATGAATGAAAATGTTTTTATTAGAAAACACAAAAATATGAACCACCAAGACGGGGCTGCTTTTTCTTTTGGTCATACTACCGACTTCCGGTTTCGACGGGAAGCAGGTTAAACACACCGAAACTCTATTATTTTAATCGGAAGTGCATTCCAGAAAATTTTTTCTCAAAAATTTACGTATTTTTGTCCGCAGAATTCCTGCATAGCTAGAATTTTTCTACAGAAATTAAAAAAATATATATATTTAATTTATATTTGCTCTGCGCTTTGCACCCACCGTAATAAATATATAAAAATTCAAAAATCGGTATTAAGAGGCCGCTTTAAAAATTTTGAAAGCTTTCATTAAAAAAACTAATGAAATTGTTTAAAAAATGGATGCTCTTGAGGATTATGAACAGTAAATTCCAGCATTCCTGGCACACGCAATCGTTATTATGAAATATTTAATATTTTTATATTTTTGCTTTTCATTGAGACGTTATTAAAGTATCCAGCTTGAACAATAGCTCCTATATTGATTTTCTTAAAGTCAATTTAATGCGTAAGCAACTCAAGCATATGACAGTAAATACACATCTCTTCAACTAGCCGACACGTAACTGCCCAGCAAACACAATGCCGAAGTTTCTCCAACCTTTGAAAAATATACATGTGATTTGCAAGTTGATAGCTTAAGCTTTTCTCAGCTGAATCGTCAGCCTTGGGGCAAGTTTACAATTTTGAAGCACAAACCATTCGTTGAAGGCCCAGATGAGAACAATATTTGTCTTAAGTTAAGAAAACCAATATTTTTCATACAAAAATATGCTCCCTTTGTTGAGAATAGGTACAGTCATATATACTTATGGTCTCAACTTAATTCCAAGTTGTTCTAAAACTTGAATATTTGTTGGGTGAATACCAGAAAATTGAGTCATTATCGTATGGATTGTTGAGTAGATCATTGAATTGTCGGTATTTCTTACTTTGCAAATTGATGAGCGCAGCGATGTGTGGAGTGCGGGGCTTTACTAGATATTGTACAATACACACACTGTTCTCTGATTACAAAGATCAATAGGCATGTAAATGAAAATTAATGAAGTAAAAGTCAAAGCAGCTTCAACTTCAATCAACTTGACATGAAAGCTTATGCGACTAGACCAGGTCGCTGTCAAATACATGCATACATAAGTATGTAAGTACATACATACATACATATGTATTAAGTTGCTGTTGTTGTTGTTAATAGCTTTGCGGGGAGTGAGCTGTATGTAGTATTTATGCCTACAAGCAGCTTGAATCCAACCCACTTCAGAAATAACAGAAAAAGTACTTTTTTTATGTTTGGCTTTTAACTGATTATACGTGAGAAAGTAATTAATTTGACAATTAAATTGAATTCTGCTTGGATAACATTATCTTGTCAGGTATTTTCATGATTTATTTATACTTTTGGGGTGCGATGTCGCTCTATGTATGTACATATGTATGCATTTTTCTGTTGTACAATTAAAGCCTGGAGAGATATGGGAAATGTGTTTTGGCTTTTGTCTACCAACTGATTACGATGTATTTAGTAAGAATCCCACATATGTATGTATCATAAAAAAAAGTACTACGTACAAAGCCCTTTAGCCCCTTCAACCAAATATTAGACAGTTGCATAGCTTGGCTGGTCATTTCTGTTTGTTATTTGTTTTTTTTTTTTGGTATGGTCGAGTGAATTTGAGTTATTGTACTATGCCGCAAC
>NW_023459513.1:45375-52741 GCF_013731165.1 Rhagoletis pomonella | reverse complement strand
ACCTGTTATTTTTCAATTTTAATTGCATTTAAGTGTGTTAAAAAAAAATTAAAACATAAATGAAACACTAAAAACATATGTACATATCGACGGTAATTTGGCAAAACCTCGTATCAGAAATCTCTATATAAATCGTATCTCGTAAAACTAATTAAGAGAAGGCCTTAAAATACCATGATTCGTTATATTTAACTCTTAATTAGCTAAAAACAACTTAAAATTTATTATTCAGAACAAAGAGCTATTAAAAATGAGTTTTCGTTTTTCATATAGAATTTTTCTGTTTTTCCTCTAAAATAGTTGTCTCCCAGATACAAGGTTTTGCCAAAGTAAATACCTCAATATGTACATATGTATGCATACATGTACATTAGGGTGCATCGCTCTCTATAAAAAAAAAAAATAAAAATCGGTATGTTTTTTCATCCGAATTATAAAATTTTTTATATTTTGAGTTTTCCGCCAAAATATTTTAGAAAAATATTAAGATTTAAGTGAGCTGAAGTAATTTAAATGTACCTCCAAAAATGGGCGTTTTATAAATAAAATTAGTTTTAAAAAATAGTTTTTTTCCAAAAAAACCTTTTAGATAATAGAAAAGCTTACGCTTAGAAGGTCTGCAAAAAAATATTTCAACATTTCATTAATGGAATCAAAATAATGAGATGTTCAAATCGGCCCAGCCCACGTAAATCGTAATATTTTGCCGAAATATTTAGGCGGAAGTTTTAAAATATAAAAAATTTTATAATTCTGGTGGAAAAACCGCAACTTTTTTTAGTGAGGCACCCTAATGTACATACATACATAGGTAGTGAATACGAAAAACGAGTGAATGCAGTGCAGAAAAAAAAACAAAAAACTAAACATACAGGGGCAATAGTAACGGGATTTGTTGTTCTTAAGTAACAGGTAAAAACAATTTTCGTACATTTTTAAGAAAAATCTATTAAATTCCCAGAAAAGTAAAAACACTTCCATTCGACTGCCACTTGATTGCTAAGGTAAATAATTACTTGCAAACGAAAATAAAGCGTAAACAAGAGTTTTTTTTCTAGCATATCCTTTGCTTCTATTTATGTATGTATGTATGCTCATACAAATACATACACACATATGTACATATACATATGTCCTGCAAACAAAGTTCGACGAACTGCCATGTCTGTGATTCATCCAAACAAGTACTGGTAATCCTCTGCGAATTCGCAGTGTCGCCATCGTGTCCTTTTTGCTTCCAGTCGCTTCCAACAACAGCAACAAAAACAAAGAAAAGTACATAATTGCATTTAATATTCTATGGAAAGTGTGCTGAAAAGAGGGTTGGTTGGTTGGTTGTTTTGTTGGTTTCGCTCGCCCCACGAAATTAGTCGCAATTTTACTCTGCTTTCCGTTTTTCCACATTTTCGCCGCGCTTGTTTACGCTTTCCGATTGTTTTGTTTTCTTTTCGTCCTTCTCTCGCCACCCAGTGCTTACGCCTGCGTAGTTTGGAAAGCAGTGACAAGCCGCAGCCATCGCTTTTGTTTTCGTATTGCAGCATGATTTTGCTTATGTTTTTCTTTGCATTTTTATTTTAATTTTAATTCTTATTTTTATTTTTGGATGATATTTCTTATTTAAGTTTCTCGGCACTTTGTCTTTTTCCCTCTCTTGTTTTTGTACTTATTTTACATTTGCTCGTCCTAGTCTTTGATTTACAATTTCATCACAAATTCTCTAGTGCCGCATTTTCAGTTGGTATAAATGTGTATGAACATATGTATGAAGATATATTTTTGTACTACATATGTACAGTTGGTGGTGGGCTACTACTTGTCTGCATGTTTTGGGTGCTATATCGTCTATTAATGGAGGGTTTGCAGGTAGGGTTCTGCTACAGGCAGGCCTGCTTTTGAAATTCGTCGAGTTTTCCGAACTAGTAGCTGGCAAAGATGTTTAGCATTCTTTGGCTATTTCCCTTCGGTTTATTTAATGTTTATTATTTTTATTTATGAAAGCGTAGCTCGTTTAACAAAAACTATGTAAGTTGTACAAAAATTAGGAAAATTCGACACAGCTTAGGCTTTTTATTTAGACTTCTTAGAAACATTTTGAGTACCTTTGCAGTTTTTTAGCCCATTCAATTTTGGTATAAAAAGTATAAAAGCTCAAACAGATCCGGATCAACGTTGCCGTCTGTTTATGCTTTAATAAAGAGCAAGCTTGAAGTAGCTACGACTTACCGTTGATTTTCGGCAATTTTTTATGTGGAAGGTGTTGCGCACTTTTTTCCATACAAAAAAAACATACTTTGTATGGAAGAAAATGCATGAACAAAAAATTACCAAAAATCAAAGGTACTTTATTACACTAAAATTGTTTGTGCAACGAAACTACATACTCAAAAAAAAAATATATAAAAAAATCGGATTAAAAAGTTTCAAATTTTTATGAACATTTTTAGCTGCTCCCAAACCCATAACACAACAAGAGCCTGGGTCAATTTCGTAGAATACACGCTATATAGTGAGCCACCCATATGCAGCCGCGACTCCTGAACAGTCGCTGCAGACTTCGACGAGCCCTTAATCCGAATAAGTCGAAGTTACCTCCCAAAGCTCCCACCCAAGGCTAAACATGGGTTAGTTACTGTAACTGACGTGGTAAAAAAAACACAAATTCTATATCTGATTATAAAAAATAAAAAAGTTAACAAAATTTAAATAAAACAAAACAGAAAAAAATAGATAGAAAATAGAATTAAAACAAAGGAAGCATAAAATAAGAAAAATAAAAAAGAACTAAGTTAACTAAGTAAACCTGCACCCAAGGGGAAGAAGAAACGTATTCACATGCAGGAATTTTTATTTCAATATCTACATTAGGCCGTACCACCTTACATGAAAACAAAAAAACAGTTCGCCGTTGATTAAAGTATTTTTTCAAGGTCATAGTTCCTCGTTTTAAAGTTTTCGTATGTATGTACATATGTATGTACAGTTTAACAATTTTTGATATCTTTAATTTATTTACTGACATTTGGGTGGTACGAACTGAGATATAGTGGGTAAGTACTACAATGGGGTACTTGAGGTCAATGAAACCAAAAATTGTCGACTATAAATGCCGAAGATGTAAAAAATTAATCCCTACGTTCGAAAAAAATCGAAATTGCCTTTAAATCGTGATACTTCCTTGCAAAAAGTTAAATAATTTTTAGCGAGTATCCATTTACTGACATTAGGTTGGTTGGGCCAACAAATAAATAATTTTTCCAAGTTACCTAGCAAAAATGCTTTAGGCTTAGGGGTATAAAGCGAACTTTTTGTTCTGGTATGGTCTAATATACGTAATAAAGTAATGTAATGTACATACCTAATATGTTTGCATATTGGTAAGCCTTTTGTACTCGGAGTATTGTTTTGTTACAGCTATTGTTGCAAATAAAATGAAAAGAATATAGAAAAATAAACTACCTGTAAATGCAGTTGCAAAGCATTATATTACAATTACTCATGTACGCACATATGTATGTATGTACGCGTGTAATTATATATGTAAATAAACCGCATTAAAAGCTGTGTATTTCAACAATAGCTCTATCCATTATCCCACGAAGATATCTTTACAAAAATCTAGCAAAAAAATAAATTAAATGCAATAAAATGTTTCAAATTGAACAGAATTCAGGCTGGTAAAAACACGCATACATATTTATTTATGGGTGTAGGCCGATTTACACTTGTACGTTTTGTGTAGTAGAAATGTAAAGGGGAAACTGCGTAAAATATTGCGATAATTTGCGTACGCACTTTCGGCGATGGACACCAAAACGGAAAAACACATTGTTAAATGAGCCGTTTATTTTGAAAGTGGCATAACTTGTATCTACTTGTATCTGAACGCGTCGGTTATTCGCTCAACTTCATCAGCCAATGGTAAGGTTTTTTCTTTACTTGACAAGGATAGAGCGATTTACAGATGCATTCGGTTACAAGCAGCCGGTCATTCGGTCATTTAAGCACAAAAGCTACAAAGTGACTTATGCCACTTTCAAAATAAACAGCTCAAATAAGGAAAATTAAAAATAAAATAACATTTAAATACCGACTCTTTTGTCTGCCACATCGATTACACTTGTCCAATCGCGTAATGAAAATCTGATGGCTGATTCCACTGTGCCTTCGTAGCCACCACCTTCGTCGCTTAGTGTATTTCTGAATTCACTCTTGCAGCTTTTTCGCTGGGGTAATAAATACTCACAAGTGCATAAATAAGAATAATTGCAGCCATAATACGATTTATGTGAATAAATGATTGCTGAAGCTGTCACTGCAGTAGTTGGCTGGCGGGTGTGAATTGTATGCACGTATTTTTAGCTCAGCATATTTAGGGTGGATTTGGTGGATTTAAAGTTGTGCTAAAGTTTTGTGTTTATGTGGGGTGCAAAAAAAAGGCGAGACGCTTTAATCATCCGAATTATGCGAATTTGCGCATATTGCTGTATTTTTTGATAAAGCTACACAAATTTTAGCGGCCCATACATTGTGGGTACCATAGATATTATTTAAGATAATTTACGATTTATTAGTTGCTGCGGATTTTTAATGATAAGCAGAATTAACGGTAGGAATTGTTTAACAATATCATTTAATGACCGTTAGAATAGCTCTTGGAATGTAGACGTCTACATGTTTTCCTGCTTCTTCTTCTTATTTGGCACTATAGCCGTTTTTTCGATTTGAGCCGAGTCCAAAAACCTTCATAAAGTCTGGAAAGTTGAATATTAGGAAAAAATATTAATTAAAACTGTTTTTAGTAGATTTTCAATGGTACTAGAGTTCCTCAGAAGAAAAAATAAATTTCTGTAAAATTACGCAAAAAAACTTTTCAAAAAAGTCGAGAAATTTAAATTTTTTAAAATTAAAAATTAAGAATTTCTGAGTAGCTCTTTAATAGTTTTAGAGATCCTGAAAAGGAAAAGGAAAGTTCTATAAAATCACACCAAAAAAGCAATTACGGCGAAAAAAGCATTTTTTCAAAAAAGTCGAAAAACTTAAATTTTTGAAAAAAAATAAGACTGTTCTAAGTAGTTCTAGAGTTCCTCAAAAGGAAAAAAAAGTTCTGCACAATTACGCCGAAAAAACATTTTTTTCGAAAAATTGCAAAATTTAAAAATATCAGAAAAAAGTCAAAACTAAAACTGTTTAAAGTAGCTTTGCAGTAGTTCTAGAATTCACGAAAAGTTTTAATTTTACTTGTACATTCTTTTCAAAAATTAAATCTTTTTGACTTTTTTGGAAAAAATACATTTTTTTTCTTTTTAGGAACTCTAGATCTATTGAAAAGATACTCAAATGGTTTTGATTTACATTTTTTCAAACATTTGACTTTTTTTTGAAAAAATTGTTTTTTCGGTGTAATTTTGTAGAACCTTTTTTCTTATAAGGAAATCTAGATCTATTGAAAAGCTACCTAGAAAAGTTTTAATTCTTTTTCTGTTTTTTCAAAAAGTAATATTTTCCGACTTTTTTGGAAAAATGCTTTTTTCCGAGTATTATTGCAGAACTTTTCTTTCCTTTTCAGCAACTCTAGAACTATGGAATAGCTACTTAGAACAGTTTAAATTTTTACTTGTTCAAAAATTTGACTTTTTCGTTTTTTTTTTTAAACAATGTTTTTTCCGCGTAATTTTGCAGAACTTTTTTTTCCTCCTCTTTCAGGAACGCTAGAACAACTGAAAATCTACTCAGAACAGTCTTATTTTTTTTCAAAAATTTAAGTTTTTCGACTTTTTAGAAATAATGTTTCACATGACGTGTGCCCCAAAACGGGAAGTATTGCCAGGTGGTACCTTGCCTTGTCCTTGTTCACCGCTAGATCACTTTTTATCGCTTCTTTTTCTAAGCTGGAGAATACTGCGCGGATATCCCTGGGTTTTAGGCCGAGTTTATCAATAGCATGCAGCATCGTTATTTTGCTGTAGATGGTGCCGCTGCGATTCAGATCGGCAGCTCTTGTTACGTTTTCCAGCATCAGCCTTGTCTAGGACATTGTCTGGTCTCGAACGACGCGGAAAGGTCCTTCTATTTTTGAACGCTTCTGAGTGTTGCATTCAAAGTCACGTTTTGGGTGCTATAAAATCGACAAAAATATGGTGTGCATGTCGATTTGCTTATCTAGTGTATTTTCCAAGAACTCTGAAAATCTTGTCCACGGAGGATTTTCCAAGTCTGAAGCGACGCTTAAAGAATTTATCAGTTGGTTCTAGGCTTTTTACTTTATAGCATAGACAAACGGCGACGTTAATCCAAATTAACAAGCAAGGTGATACGCTCAAAATTACACCCTGACAGATGACAGTATTACGGATTAAGCGAGCCGCTAGCTCGTGGGTTTAAATCCAACACAAAAGGCAAGCAAAATTTTTCTTTGTTTTTGGTTTTGTCAGATCTTATTTTAATGTAATCACATTTGTTGTGGATTTTTTAATTTTATAGTTAGTAGTAGGTTCGATCCCTGCTGAAGTCTAGAAAAAAGAAGTCTGATGAGGAGATGTGGTGATCTCCGAAATAGTGCTATAACTTCTACCGCTTAGACTTTGTTGCTATTTCAATTTTTCCTAATAAACAATCGTGGTACAAAGCTCAATAAAAATATTAAAAATAGAATGTTAACAAGCCACAATAACATTGACAAATAAAAAATTCAATTAGTTAAAATAAAATACATACACACGTACTATGTTCAAAAATAAACATAAAAAAATAAATTTTTGAAAATCGCTCTGATCGTGGATCGCACCTGGCGCCTACTGAGTTTAAGTTGTGAGCACTCGACTAGCGCAGACCCCGAACCTGATTCGCAATAGTTATAGCTCTAGGACTTCATCGGGATCAGCAGAAGTTAATTCCCGTTATAATTCCGAATTAGTCAAAATCTACAAATCTTTATTTTATTTCATCAGATCATAAAAAATTCATGAATTCTAATCAAAAGTAATTCTATATAAATACTTATGTCTGGGGAAACCATTTTTCTAACCACTTTATAATGTATTTACTACTTCACCTTAAAGTTGATTTTTTATTTTGCTAATTACGCAATAAAAATAAACAAATGGATAAATAAAATATAAAACTGGGAAAATAAAAATTAAGTGCTTTGAAAACGTTTTCTGATGTCCCGACTTGCATTTGTACGGAGATATGCAGACATAGTACAAAATTACACAGTTTGTGGCGCATTGCAACATATTTACATATGGCAGACCCTCTTTTGTTTAAAATGTGGTAATTGTTTTTTCTTTCTTTTATTGTTGTTTGTAACTTTTTCTGTTGTTGCGGCATAGTACAATAACTCAAATTCACTCGACCATACCAAAAA
>NW_023459513.1:37755-45275 GCF_013731165.1 Rhagoletis pomonella | reverse complement strand
TTTTTGGTATGGTCGAGTGAATTTGAGTTATTGTACTATGCCGCAACCACAGAAAAAGTTACAAGCAACAATAAAAGGATGAAAAAAACAATTACCACATTTTAAACAAAAGAGGGTCTGCCATATGTACATATGTATGTTGCAATGCGCTACAAACTGTGTAATATTGTACTATGTCTGCATATCTACGTACAAATGTACCATATACATATATACATGTATGTTTCACGATGCAAGTCGGGGCATCAGAAAACGTTTTCAAAGCACTTAATTTTTATTTTCCCAGTTTTATATTTTATTTATCCATTTGTTTATTTTTATTGCGTAATTAGCAAAATAAAAAATCAACTTTAAGGTGAAGTAGTAAATACATTATAAAGTGGTTAGAAAAATGGTTTCCCCAGACATAAGTATATAGAATTACTTTTGATTAGAATTCATGAGTTTTTTATGATCTGATGAAATAAAATAAAGATTTGTAGGTTTTGACTATTTCGGAATTATAATGGAGAAGAAAGAAACATTTTGCTTGCCTTGTGATTAAACCCACGAGCTAGCAGCTCGCTTAATCCGTAATACTGTCATCTGTCAGGGTGTAATTTTGACCGTATCACCTTGCTTGTTAATTTGGATTAACGTTGCCACCTGTCTATGCTATAAAGTAAAAAGTCTTGAGCCCACTGATAAATTCTTTAAGCGTCGCTTCAGACTTGGAAAATCCTCCATGGACTAGATTTTCAGAGTTCTTCAAATCCTGGAAAAGACACCATATTTTTGTTGATTTTATAGCACCCAAAACGTGACCTTGAATATAACACTCAGAGGCCTTCAAATATATAAGGACCTTTCCGCGCTGTTCGACACCAGACAACGTCTTAGACAAAGCTGATGCTGGAAAACGTAACAAGAGCTACCAATCTGAATTGCAGCGGCAACTCGGCCTAAAACCCAGGGATGTCCGCGCAGTATTCTCCAGCTCAGAAAAAGAAACGATAGAAGGTGGTAGAGCGGTGAACACGGACAAGGCAAAGTACCACCTGGCAACACTTCCTGTTTTGGGGCAAACGTCATGTTAGAAGGAAAAAAGTAATGCAAAATTACGGCGAAAAAAATATTTTTTTCAAAAAAGTGGAAAAATTAAATTTTTGAAAAAAAAATTAAGACTGTTCTGAGTAGCTTTTCAGTAGTTCTAGAGTTGATGTATTGTGGAACGATTTTCCGTCATCCCTTGTCAAATTTGGTTTGGTTCCTCTCTCTAGAGTTCCTGAAAAGGAAAAAAAGTTCTGCAAAATTACGTCAGAAAAAAACATTTTTTTCGAAAAAGTCGAAAAATTTAAATTTTTGAACAAGTAAAAATTTAAACTCCTGTAAGTAGCCATTCCATAGTTCTAGAGTTCCTAAAAAGGAAAGAAAAGTTCTGCAATAATACACGAAAAAAAGCATTTTTTCAAAAAAGTCGGAAAATATTACTTTTTGAAAAAACAGAAAAAGAATCAAAACTTTTCTAGGTAACTTTTCAATAGATCTAGTTTTCCTTATAAGAAATAAGGTTCTACAAAATTACACCGAAAAAACAATTTTTTCAAAAAAAAAGTCAAATGTTTGAAAAAATGGAAATCAAAACTAATTTGAGTAGCTTTTCAATAGATCTAGAGTTCCTAAAAAGAAAAAAATATATTTTTTCCAAAAAAGTCAAAAAGATTTAATTTTTGAAAAGAATGTAAAATTAAATTTTTTCGTGAATTCTAGAACCACTGCAAAGCTACTTTAAACAGTTTTAGTTTTGACTTTATTCTCATATTTTTAAATTTTTCAATTTTTCAAAAAAAAATGTTTTTTCGCCGTAATTATGCAGAACTTTTTTTTCCTTTTGAGGAACTCTAGAACTACTGAATAGCTACTTAGAACAGTCTTATTTTTTTCAAAAATTAAAGTTTTTCGACTTTTTTGAAAAAATGCTTTTTTCGCCGTAATTGCTTTTTTGGTGTGATTTTATAGAACTTTCCTTTTCCTTTTCAGGACCTCTAAAACTATTAAAAAGCTATTCAGAAAGTCTTAATTTTTATTTTTAAAAAATTTGACTTTTTCGACTTTTTTGTAAAAAGTGTTTTTTTGCGTAATTTTACAGAAATTCCTTTTTCCTTCTGAGGAACTCTAGTACCATTGAAAAGCTACTAAGAACAGTTTTAATTTATATTTTTTCCAAGCATTCAACTTTCCAGACTTTGTGAAGGTTTTTGGACTCGGCCCAAACCGGAAAAACGGCTATAGTGCCAAATAAGAAGAAGAAGCAGGAAAACATGTAGACGTCTACATTCCAAGAGCTATTCTAACGGTCATTAAACGATATTGTTAAACAATTCCTACCGTTCATTCTGCTTAGCATTAAAAATCCGCAGCAACTAATAAATCGTAAATTATCTTAAATAATATCTATGGTACACACAATGTATGGGCCGCTAAAATTTGTGTAGCTTTATCAAAAAATACAGCAATATGCGCAAATTCGCATAATTCGTATGATTAAAGCGTCTCGCCTTTTTTTTGCACCCCATATAAACACAAAACTTTAGCACAACTTTAATCCACCAAATCCACCCTAAATATGCTGAGCTAAAAATACGTGCATACAATTCACACCCGCCAGCCAACTACTGCAGTGACAGCTTCAGCAATCATTTATTCACATAAATCGTATTATGGCTGCAATTATTCTTTTATTTATGCACTTGAGCATTTATTACCCCAGCGAAAAAGCTGCAAGAGTGAATTCAGAAATACACACTAAGCGACGAAGGTGGTGGCTACGAAGGCACAGTGGAATCAGCCATCAGATTTTCATTACGCGATTGGACAAGTGTAATCGATGTGGCAGTCAAAAGAGTCGGTATTTAAATGTTATTTTTAACCGACTTCCAAAAAAGGAGGAGGTTATCAGTTCGTCGGATTTTTTTTTTTTTTTTTTATGTATGTTACCGCATAACTTTGGACCACGTCAACCGATTTCGATATCTTTTTGCATCGGAAAGGTAGTGTCTCAGAGGTGGTCCCATACTAATCTGGTTAAGATCCGATCAGCGGATCATGAGATATATATATATATATTTTTTTTTATATGGGAGTTGAAGTCGGTTTTTTTTGCTAAAAATTACTAGTATTTTTAATTTGTCTTATTTGAGCCGTTTATTTTGAAAGTGGCATAAGTCACTTTGTAACTTTTGTGCTTAAATGACCGGCGGCTACTTGTAACCGAATGCATCTGTAAATCGCTCTATCCTTGTCAAGTAAAGAAAAAACCTTACCATTGGCTGATGAAGTTGAGCGAATAACCGACGCGTTCAGATACAAGTTATGCCACTTTCAAAATAAACGTCTCATTTAATAATGTGTTTTTCCGTTTTGGTATCCATCGCCGAAAGTGCGTACGCAAATTTTCGCAATATTTTACGTAGTTTCCCCTGTACATTTCCACTATACAAAACGTAAAAGTTTAAATCGGCTCACACACATAAATATGTATGCATGCTTTTACCAGCCTGAATTCTGTTCAATTTGAAACATTTTATTACATTTAATTTATTTTTTTTTGCTAGATTTTTGTAAAGATATCTTCGTGGGATAATGGATAGAGCTATTGTTGAAATACATAGCTTTTAATGCGGTTTATTTACATATGTAATTAGACTCGTACATACATACATATGTGCGTACATGAGTAATTGTAATATAATGCTTTGCAACTGCATTTACAGGTAGTTTATTTTTATATATTTTCTTTTCATTTTATTTGCAACAATAGCTGTAACAAAACAATACTCCGAGTACAAAAGGCTTACAAATATGCAAACATATTAGGTATGTACATTACATTACTTTATTACGTACATTAGACCATACTAGAAAGAAAAGTTCGCCATATACCCCTAAGCCTAAAGCATTTTTGTAAGCAACTTCGAAAACAAAAAACTTTTTGTTGACCGAACCATCCTAATGTCAGTATATGGAAGCTCGCTTAAAATGATTGAACTTTTTGCAAGGAAGTATTACGATTTAAAGGCAATTTAGTGTTTTGCCGAACGTAGGGGTGATCTTTCTAAATTTTCGGGGTTATCTTTTTACATCTTCGGCATTTATAGTGGGATCTTAAGTTATAATATATCGAAGGTCTTGCCTCAAAGAGACAATTTTTGGTTTCAAGTATTACCCACTATATCTCAGTTCGTACCACCCTAATGTCAGTAAATGAAAGATCTCAAAAATCATTAAACTTGTGCTAAGAAAGTATTTAAAGTAAATTAAACATAACAACTTTTATTGAAAATGAGATCAGAATTGCTAAAACATCTCGATATTTTTGTTAAGGAACAAAAGTTTATCAACGATTTTTGGCTTCAAACAGCATCTGCGCTCTGAAATTATTTGCCCTGCTTTGCTAAATGTCCTTTCCGATTCACAAGATGAAACAGGTACCGCCGTCTTTTACTCTTACTGAATAATGTATGTATGAGTGAAAACTATCGATAGTGCTTACAAAACCATCGATGTTTTCGATAGTCAAAAACCATCGATACTATCGATAGTGCCATGGATAGTTTTCCAGCTCTACTGCAACGTCTGCTGAGGAAGTGCGGCTGCATATGGGCGGCTCACTATATATCTAAGCGTGTATTCTACGAAACTGACCCTGGTTCTTGTTGTGCAGTGGGTTGGCGATTTTTTGTTCACGCATTTTCTTCCACACAAAGTATCCCTGCAAAAATCGTTGGACCATGTAGTCTATTTGTGGTATATTGGAGTACTTACAAAAGTGTTCCTCTGTCATGCTGTAGCGGACCAACTCGTGTCTCTGCGCCAGCTTATTGTTTGTTATCTGATCACTGCTCGTATTTTAACGAAATGTGATTGAAGTTGAGCAGTTGAAAGCACATTTGCATGTCTGGCTGTAGCTGAACGTGTAGAGATGCTCGCTGTTAGTTCTTAGCTCCCAGCATGTTCGGGTTCGAATGCCGTCAGAGGCAACATGTAATTTTTAATTTTTGTCTTGGTTTTTATTAATTTCGAAAAAGCATTTGAGAAGTGAAGAACAAAAGCGTGTACAAACGAAAAAATATAACAACAATGCCATTGTTAATATGTTGGAGTAGTTTTGTGCTACTCTGATGTAATGCAGGGATGAAGTATATGGTCGTGCCCTAGGACATCGCAATGTTAATTGGACCATATTTTTTATATGAATTGTGGTTAATTTTGGAGTACTCCTTCGTCCTTAGGAAGTACTCTTTACACGCATGCATGGAGTAGTCGCGATTTTTGCAGGGATGTTCGCCATTTTTTTTGTATGGGAAAATGAGCAACACCTTCCACATGAAAAATTACCAAAAATCAACATTAAGTCGCAGCTACTTCAAGCTTGCTCTTTATTATACTTTTTATACCAAAATTTAATGGGCTAAAAATGTCTAACTAAAAAGCTTCAAATTTTGACGAAGCTGTGTCGAATTTTCCTAATTTTTGTACAACTTGCTTACATAGTTTTTGTTAGTTAACGAGCTACGCTTTCATAAAAAAAAAAAAATAATAAAAAATAATAATAAAAATTAAATAAACCGAAGGGAAATAGCCAAAGAATGCTAAACATCTTTGCCAACTACTAGTTCGGAAAATTCGACGAATTTCAAAAGCATGCCTGTAGCAGAACCCTACCTGCAAACCCTCCATTAATAGACGATATGGCACCCAAAACATGCAGACAAGTAGCAGCCCACCATCAACTGTACCATAGTACAAAAATATACCTACATACACATTTATACCAACTGAAAATGCGGCACTAGAGAATTTGTGATGAAATTGTAAATCAAAGACTAGATGAGAAAATGTAAAAAAAGTACAAAAACAAGAGAGGGAAAAAGACAAAGTGCCGAGAAACTTAAATAAGAAATATCATCCAAAAATAAAAATAAGAATTAAAATAAAAATGCAAAGAAAAACATAAGCAAAATCATGCTGCAATACGAAAACAAAAGCGATGGCTGCGGCTTGTCACTGCTTTCCAAACCACGCAGGCGTAAGCACTGGGCGGCGAGAGAAGGACGAAAACAAAACAATCGGAAAGCGTAAACAAGCACGACGAAAATGTGGAAAAAACGGAAAGCAGAGTAAAATTGCGACTAATTTCGTGGGGCGAGCGAAACCAACAAAACAACCAACCCTCTTTTCAGCACACTTTCCATAGAATGAATATTAAATGCAATTATGTACTTTTCTTTGTTTTTGTTGCTGTTGTTGGAAGCGACTGGAAGCAAAAAGGACACGATGGCGACACTGCGAATTCGCAGAGGATTACCACTACTTGTTTGGATGAATCACAGACATGGCAGTTCGTCGAACTTTGTTTGCAGGACATATGTATATGGATGTGTGTATGTATTTGTATGAGCATACATACATACATAAATAGAAGCAAAGGATATGCTAGATATGTTTACGCTTTATTTTAGTTTGCAACGTAATTATGTATTTACATTAGCAACCAAGTGGCAGACGAATGGAAGTGTTTTTGCTTTTCTGTGAAATGAATAGACTTTTCTTAAAAATTTACGAAAATTGTTTTTACCTTTACTTAAGAAAAACAAATCCTATTACTACTGCTCCTGTATGTTTAGTTTTTTGTTTTTTTTTCTGCACTGCATTCACTCGTTTTTCATATTCACTACCTATGTATGTATGTACATTAGGGTGCCTCACTAAAAAAAAGTTGCGGTTTTTCCACCGGAATTATACAATTTTTTATATTTTAAAACTTCCGCCAAAATATTTCGGCAAAATATTACGATTTACGTGGGCTGGGCCGATTTGAAAATCTCATTATTTTGATTCCATTAATGAAATGTTGAAATATTTTTATGCAGACCTTCTAAGCGTAAGCTTTTCTATTATCTAAAAGGTTTTTTTGGAAAAACTATTTTGTAAAACTATTTTTATTTATAAAAAGCCCATTTTTGGAGGTACTTTTAAATAAGTTCAGCTCACTTAAATCTTAATATTTTTCTAAAATATCTTGGCAGAAGACTCAAAATATAATAGATTTTATAATTCGGATGAAAAAAAACATACCGATTTTTAATTTTTTTTATAGAGAGCGATGCACCCTAATGTACATGTATACATTACATATATATTGAGGTACTTTGGCAAAACCTTGTATCTGGGAGACAACTATTTTAGAGGAACTACAAAAAAATTCTCTATTAATAACAAAAACTCATTTTTAATAGCTCTTTGTTCTGAATAATAAATTTTAAGTTGTTTTTAGCTAATTAAGAGTTAAATATAACGAATCATGGTATTTTAAGGCCTTCTCTTAATTAGTGTTACGAGGTACGATTTATCTAGAGATTTCTGATACGAGGTTTTGCCAAAGTACCGTCTAAGTGTTCATATGTATTTCGTTTTTTTTTCATTTATGTTTAATTTTTTTTAACACACTTAAATGCAATTAAAATTGAAAAATAACAGGT
>NW_023459513.1:24387-37655 GCF_013731165.1 Rhagoletis pomonella | reverse complement strand
TTTTTTTTAACACACTTAAATGCAATTAAAATTGAAAAATAACAGGTCGAAAGCAACATACATACAGAAGGTGTATTCACCAAATTTAGCCAGACACCTGGCACTCGCGCAAGAGAGCTGATTAGTTCAGAGCAACGAAAGTTGTCAAAATTTTTGCTTGTTCTCAATTTGGTGAATAATCCTGTACTTACTCCTGTAAAATATATACAATAAACAATCACAAGCAAATTTTTGCAACGCTTGGAAAAATGTTGCAAAGATAAAGTATCTGCGTGCCAGCAGCGGCAACAGTTCCAGTGGCGTTGCAAGCATTCACAAAAGCAGATACGCCGGCTATTGGAAAGTTTTGCTATTGAGAGAGAGAAGCAATCGTGAGAGATAATTTGTTGAATTCTAAGAGCATGATAAAGAGCATACATTCTCTTTCGAACAGTGGGTTGATTCAACAAATTTAAATATCATAAATCAAGTTTCAGTTTATAAAGTTGTTATTATTAAATATGAATAGACCCATTAAGAAGTAATGTCAATTTTATAAGCTCAGACAAATTAAAAAAGCTAAAGAAAACTATTTGATCACCCATCAGAGTTAAATCTGAAATCTCTAAACGCACTTTAATAAGGCATTTCCACCCAGCCTTAACTGCAGTTTATCACTCGAACGTGGTAACTGCTCATATTTAGTAGATGAAAACGAAAGTAGAAAAGCAAAAAGTAAGAAATAATCATTGCCAATCACCCCATGTTAAATTATTTCGTAGGTACTTATCAAGTACGTATTGGCCATTGTCGAATTTTTGGTATAGCTTCATAATTCCATTGGTGTAGAACTTACATATGTCGATGGCCCCTACTTCAGCTCAACTGGTCAATAGCCATACATTTTCCCTCTTTTGTATGCCGAAAGTCTACCTTAACTCAATGACGACAAAACCTCGGGCTGAGCATGAGCTAGGATAGTTTGTCGGACAACGCTGAGTTAGGATAAAGTTAGAATAGTTCATCGAGTTAAGATAGGCTGACAACCAAAACGTTAATTACATTGCATACGTACAAAGTGTAATGCTCCATAACGTCGAACTGCAAAATGTTGGCAATGTATACTCTTCCAAAACGCATCCGAAAAGGTATCGAAACGCATCGCTAGAGTAATCAGCGCATCAGAAACTAAGTTGATGTTCGTTTGTTTTTAGTTGCGATTGGTGTCGTGAAAATGGACAATTACGAAAGGTTGTTCCTTGTTATATTGAATATAAGCGTGGGCGAAAATCCACTTTTTTTAGAATTTGGATTGGTAATAGCAAAAGTATGAATCATTATTCTTTAAAAAAAATCTGTGTGAAATTTGGAATTTTTTGGGTCAATAATAAATAAATAAATAAATATCCTGGCTCGCCCAAGTCCATCAAAGTTCAATATGCTCAAAAAATAAAAATTAATAAATTAATTAATTAATACATTTTTTTTACTAAATTTGCAATAATCTTCGAAAGTATTAGTCCTACATAATTTGGTATATGGTCCTTTTTTGTAGAGAATCGAAGCTAGCAAAAAAAAAATTTTTTTGTACTTGAATTCTGTTGGTAATGGGCGAGCCTAGGGTATTGACCAAAAATCTTCACATTTCACACAGATTTATTTTAGAGCATAATGAAACATATTTTTGCTATTGAATATTCAAAAGCTGCAATTTTACTATATTTGGCCCATGGTTTCGCAAATATATTGATATTTGCATTTAAAATTGACTATCACACGGTGTTATATGTATAATTAGCAAGATATTTATGTATAAAAAAATATTTATTATTAAATTAAAAAAAGAAATATAGCCAATACTGGTCAAGAAAAGGAGTTTATTTTATTGCCATCAGTGCAAATTACAAATGCCGAAAACCGCGGGATTATTTGCCAAAAATTCTGGGATTTTCGGAACCTTAAAAGGCCGCGATCCCCGGATTAATATTCATAGTAGGTACATTAGACGTACCAGAAAAAAAGTTCGCCGTACATCCCACATATCTAAAGTATTTTGTCAGGACAATTTCGTTACAAAATTTTAATTTTTTTTACGAATGTAAGGCTCGTCTTTCTATATTTTTCGCTCTATCTTCGTCATTTACAGTCGGATCTTAAAGTATGATATATCTATGTTTTTGACTCGAAGACACACTATTTTTTGTTTCAAAGTTCATTGACCTCAAGTACGCCGTTCTAGCACTTAGCCACCAGATCTCTGTTTTGATCACCCCAATGTTATTAAAAAAAACTACAAAAATCGTTAAATTTTGCTAAGGAAATTTTTTGATTTTTCCAGTAGAACTATTTACGAAAAAAAAATTTATTGCAAATGTAGGTGTCACCGAAAATGTAAAAAAGAAATTGTTTCGAAATGCCTTTCCAACAATACTTTAGACTCCGGAGTGTACACAAACTTTTTTTATTTTTTATTTGTAAGGTGGTACGGTCTAATGAACATACTTGGTTTTTATACGTTGTTTTAAAAAGTAATAAAAAACGTGTAAATTATGGTAATTATATAGTTGGGTAGAGTTTTTGAATTTGCTAGAGGATTACCAGAAACTTTGGTAACTACTCGAATGTATCCAACAAAATCTGCACAAATATTCCATATAGAAACCCAATTTCAAAAGATAAAAATAAAAAACTCAAACTTTCAAACTGCATTTGCTTTAAATAACATTTTCAATTGAAAATATGTATCTACATAAATATGTACATTCGGTTTACTTATTCGAAAATAAGCTTATCGACTTCAACTACAGTCAAACCGACAAATCAACGGACCCACTGCTTAAATGCATTGAGTGCGATAATTACCAGTATCGTTGGGTGGTGGTGGTTGGTAGACTGCAATTTCACTACTTGTAATTTAGTTACCAAGATTCATTTGTATATACATATGTATGTACATACATGTGTTAACAGAACGTGAAAAGCCTCAACAAGGGTTGTTGTAAAAAAAGGGTTGCGTTTGAAGTTTGCAACTTACGAATTTCCCCGGCAACGATACAACTTTTAAAATAATGCAACCAACAATATGCACATACATACATATGTAAGTACAATAGTAGTGAAAGACAATTTGTAAACCAGAATTGGACAGCAACAAAGGCGACTTGCAGAGGGACAGTGTGTGAAAGAAATGTAAAAATCGTAAACCCCCAGTTGAATTTTCCCATGTGACCAATAATGACGATTTAAGTAAAACTGCTGGCTCACTTTACTTACATACATACGTATGTATGTATATTAGGGTGCAACACTCTCCATACCAAAAAAGCAATCGGTACCTGTCGGTCAATTGGAAATATAAAATTTATTATATTTTAACACCTGCATACGGCAAAATATTTCGGAAAAATATAAAGATTTACGTTAACTTGACCTAATTGGAAAGTGGAGTTTTTTGTAAATAAACTTAGTTTAAACTAATTTTTTTCTAAAAAATCACCTAAGATGGTAGAAAGTTCAATCCTAAAGCGTCTGCATAAAAATGTTAAAATTTTTTTTTTAACGGAATCAAAATAAGGATATTTTTAGAGGTACTTTCTAAACGGTCCAGTCCACCTTTATGTTAATATTTCTCTGAAATGCATTACAATATTTTATAAATTTATATTGGTGATGCACCCTAACGTACAAATTTATGAAGATATCTTTGCCGTGTGAAAACTCAAGGTATTTCTTTTATGAGTTTTGGTAACTTTTGTTTTTAGATTTGCATTCGAAAATTACCTAGATTTTAACGGGTTTAGATAACATTTCAGGGTGTGAATATACGCTTTACATAATCAAAATATATATATCTTAATGTCGGCATCGAATTCGATAGTACATATTTTCTAATTTCGCACAAATATTTGCGGACTTTGGTCATTTGAGCATTAATATGACAAATTTTTCTATGAGTACTACCAAGACGATTTCAATAAAGGTGGTGTTACCGTAGCAGCTGATATCAAGGCGAATTGTGCTGATTGTCAAAATTATGTGTTTACTGAAAACTTTTTGTATTCCGATTTTCATCGTGCGTTTTTGCTTTTGTGCTGCCGCTATCACTTTGTATGAATGCGCCTTGAGTTATGCCACCAAATTTTTTCATCGAAATATATTAACAATAATAGGGAGGAAGTTGAATTCCTGGACATCCCTATGGACCTTGTATCAATCAATTCCCGCTCCTGTAGAAGTTACTGTCACTTCCTTCCAACTGCTGTCTACCACCCACTGGTATCGGGTCAGTTTCCTTCGGTCATAAGTGAAATTGTGGAAAGGACTCTAAAGATAGTAGATTCCTGGGCCATAAGCTGTTCTCTTAGTGTAAACCCAGAGAAAACTGATCTTATGCTCTTCACCAATAAAACAAAAGTACCTAATTTTATAAACCAAGGTTCTGAGGAACGAATCTGGATCTGTCAAACAAGGTGAAATACCCTGGAGTTTTTCTGGATTCCCAAACTTAACTGGAAACCAAACATTGACGAGCGTCCTAGGAAGACCACGGTGGCTCTCAATCCAGCCAGGAGAATGTTGGGCAACAGATGGGGTTTGAAACCAAGAATTGTGTACTTGATGTACACAGCTATAGGCTGGTCTGATGGCCAGCCCTTGCTAAGGATTACGGTGTTTAAAAGCTAGGCGGAATTCAAAGGTCAGCAGCCGCAAGCGTAACAGGGCTTAATTGTCTTTACGGATGGGTCGAAGATGGAATGCGGAGCTGGTGCTGGGGTTTTCATTGAGGAGTATAACCTATGCAAGCGTTTTCCAGGCCAAAACGTTTGCTTTTAAGGAGGCAGTAAGGCACATCAAAGGGAATGTACCCGCCAGAACGCAAGGGAATATCCTCTCGTATAGCCAAGCGGCTATTCAGGCACTTTCTTCTGACTCTGCTAGATCTCAGCTAGTGGATGAATGTAGGAGAGAGCTGGCTTATACATATTTCTGATCGATACGAAATTACCCTAATATGGATCCCGGGACATAGGGACATCTACGGAAACGAGGCATCGGACGAACCAGCAAGGAGCGGTTCCGCACTGAATGTGTCCCACGCGGTGGACATGGGCGCCTCGCTCAGGGAGATTAAGACCAAAATTACCGAAATTTATCATTGGAGGGCCAGGCAGAGGTGGAACTGCACAGGATCTTAGAGGATTTCCCGGCAGTTCTGGGTATCCTACGACCCACTCAAAACCAACGCTCTTTTCGGAATGAGGAAAACCAATGCCTACAAAGTTTCTGCAGTGTGCACAGAGCACTGGCCCGTTGGGGTGCATGCCGAAAGGATAGGACTGCTCCTCAGTAGGTTCTTTCGCAGCTGCGATGACCCGGGCTCAAAATAGACAGTCGAACACTTGCTATGCGAGTGTCCAGCCCTCGCAAGGATGAGGCTAAAGACAATCGGCAAACCATTCGTGCAGAATATTTCATGGTGCAGCTGCCTCTCTCTGTATGACGTACTGAAATTTCTTAAAGCCGCCAAATGGCTGTAGGTTGCACGAGTTGTGGAATCAAAATGGCAAACTTGCTAATTGCTTGTCACTAGGGTGACAATCCACTTAAACCAACCAACGAACCATCTATGAATATTAGAGTATGCAAAACCTGAATTCCGCGCTCATACTGTAGAGAGGTTGCCTAAAATATCGACAATATGAAGCATGAGGCTAGCGTAGGATAGATCTTCTAATGAACTAATTCGAATAAAGGCAGGCCGTTGCACTGCCTCTCGATGCTTTGCTAACATTATCTTCTCTACCACTTAGAACCATAGAACATAGACAAATTGCATTCTCTTTCGCTCTAAAAGCTACTCAGATTCATTAAGAATCCTGAACGGACGCACTCAGACTTAATAATTCTGTTTGAAGATCACTTACCCTTGGTGAGTCTGGTTCCTATGTAGCACAAATCGTATGCTAACACAGGCCCCCAATCCTATCAATATATCTGATGATTTCTCCTGCAGGATTTTGTTAAAAGACCCACTTATGTCGAAAAATGTTCCCTCTGCAAAGGGTTTATATTTATTCACTTGACAATTGTGTAAGGAACACCGTTTCTTATTGCCAAGAGTTTTCAGCAAAACATCACGCAAATGGCGTAAAAGGAATACAGTCAATGGCAAGAGACCTTCAAAGTCTGCTACGCAAGAGCAACCATTGTCTAGACCCAGCTTTTGGAAGAGTTTATGACTCAGACAAGGCCATGAGCACCGCTCAAATTGAGAATACTACTTGCGCTGAATTTCATAGAAAATGTGCTACCTACAGTTCTTAGTTCAGTTCTACGGCTTTTACCTCAATCTGAATTCCCAATAGTCTTCCAGGAGTTGGTCTCTGAAATATTTCAATGTTTCCTCTGCTTGACGCCCCGAGATCAAAGAACTCCGTTCAGAATGTTACGCAAAACGCGACATTAACCACAATAAATTCAATCGCAAACACGGAGCACATTCCTTTCTGGAATATACACAAGTATGACAGCGTTCTTTTTTTGATATTTAGCTAATTGGCTAATCCGAGACGTTGCGGCGCTGACGGTTCTTGATCTTGATATTTCTCCTCCTGCCTCTTTCAATGTGAAAACCTGCATACCCTTAAACCTAAACTCTAGGAGTAAACTAAGGCTTTCAACTCCCGTACCGTGTACTTATGTCAAAGGGAAATTAGTGGATTTGGCTTATTTAAAGTTTCTGGCAACTAAGATCTAAAGTAGCATCGAATCCAATGAGACTTCACTGTGTACCTTCTTTAAAATCTAAGGTATAGATACTGCCTTTTTAGCTATCATAGAGGACAACCTTTTAATAAGAATATAGGAATGTATTTAGTCTTACAAAGCAAGGTTGTACTATTCATCTGAAGATATAAACCAAATCTAAGTTCAGTCATCCTTGGACAGAACTTGAATATCCTGGCGGGGCCAAATATCTGGCAACTACCCTAATTAAGAGTGTTATTTGGAAAACTCTTAGTAGAGCCATCTGAGCCTCTTGTTTCCTTCTAAGATGGATTTCCTATTACATATATTTTTGTTCAAGCAGTAGCAGCAACTGATGGTGTACTGCAGAAATTAAGCATTAAGCCGGCTTGACCAACTGACATTCCAGCTTTGGCAAGGCAATGATTAAAACACTCCAATCCGTCTGCAGTCGAAACTCCAAAGAATATTTTTTTTTTATTGCCTTCACATTTTTTTCCAAAATTTCTACTTACTCTCTATTATAATATCATCAGCATAATTCTTGATTTCCACTTATCATATAATGACAAAACTTTTAGTGACAATGTTAAGCATTAAAAAATATCTGCGCCATTACGTTTATAAATATAGTCATTATGTCTGTTTCCAAACGACGTTTTTTAAAAAGCATAAATTTTTTTGGTCTATTGGAAATTCGGCTTAAGCTTTATGGTGATTTTAGTTTCTTCCAAAAAAATGTTGCCCTTACCCCGATGTGAAATGTGTTTGATGTTCACTCAACCCTGTAAAAGGGCATGTTTTTGCCTTCTTGGCCTTGTCTAGCTCACGCACTTTATAGTATTGTCGTTTTAAATAAACATCAGATTTTGAGGGCAACTGTCTGTGACATTTAAGAAACGGCCACAAAATTTTCTCACCCTTTGCCTTTAATTTAGAATCGAATAAGAAAAGAGAAAGGGGCAATCAAAAGGCAAAATTTTTTCGTAGAAACGAAATCACCATTAGATATTGGTTTCATCAAAATTTTGATGGTCGTATACATATGTATTTCTAATGACTTTTCTTTTTTCAGTTTGATATTTCCCAAAATACATAAGTATCAGGATATCCAGAGACCATATCAATCAGCTCAGCTCGAAGTACAAATCCGAATCTACCACCGCAGTTTCTATATAAATCGATTTCCTATAAAGCCTATTATTGCAATGTCCACCAGACCTTACAGAGATTTTGTTTCTGTTCTTGCCGTATGGAACGTATGCAACTCATGGGAAATCCGTACATGCGCTATTTACTGCCAATTTTCAAGCACACTCTCACACCTAATGCTCGCCAACCAGCTGCGCACAATGCAGTGTAAAGAAAATCAGCCCAAAAAACGCATTAAATCTGCTGAAAGTCACGTGCCAGTCAACGACGACGTCGTTCAAAGAAATATTGAACCTGAAGTTTTATCGACACAGCCCAGCCGCTGCCTGTCTCAAGCATTTCTACCCTCGTTTACAGAGTGCAGAAGTGCAACACCACTGCAACACCTCCTGCTAATGAGCGGTAAATAAGCTACTACTGCTGCAGCAGCTGTGGCCGTGACTGTGGCAACAAAATGAAAATAATATATAGTGTGTGTGCTGAAAATCTTCTGAGACTATCCCAACTCGGTTTGATGTGAAGAAGTGCAAAAAAAAATAAATAAATAAAATAAAAATACGGAAAAATATGAATGGATAATTTTGCTATTTAAAGTCGATTGTGTGTGAAAAATTTCATGCGAAAAGTCAGCAAAAGTGTGGCTGAGTCAAAGCGAAAAGGAAAAGACATACATATGTATGTGTATGTATGTATGCAAGTTTGAGGAGGGGAGGATATTTTTGCATGCAAGTATGAATCTGGAAACGTATAAAACTCGATTGCTTTTACTCCGCACCTCGAGCTCCATAAAAGGCACCGTTTGAATTTAAGCAAGTATATACACAAAAATGCACTCATTTGCATACATAAATATGTACAGACCTATGTTACCTTTATGTATTTGCATTGTAGGCTTTTCTGCAGTTAGATATGCATACCCACATTTGAAACAAAATATGCGAAGCTTGTCAAATTTGCATATTATGCAAAATGCACCCAACAACCCTGTCGCATCCCCTACCAACAAATGGAAGAGCTACATAAGTACATATGTACGTATGTACATATATAAGGGCTCGAGCGGTCAGCACTTCAACTCCTAATACTCAACACCCACCACCCACCACCCAACAGTCAGTCAACTCAGCCTATTCAAGTATTGTTTACTTATCGTCTGACTTGGTCAGTCTGCCTGCTGACGTTGCGAGAAGTTCCGCAGTGGCTTGAATTGAGAGTTTATGTACTTTCATTTATGCCTGTTGGCATTAGGGTGTGTCTTTTCCGGAAGATTAGGTAGTTCTGACCAGGAAAACGCGCCTATCATTAGCACAAATTCGTTATCGATAATGCAGCAGATTGAATTTCTATTTGGCCTGTATAGACCGTGATATATCATACTATGTAAGGAGTACGGTCCTATTATTCCGCCATTCAGTATAGCCGAAATTGAGATACAAACAAGAAACTTATGCGGCAGCAACATGCAGTAATTTCAACTTCAAGCGCAATGGCATCAGAACCTTTCTATCTCAGAACTCTTCAGGTAACATCAAAACTGGTAATGGGGAGTGCTAAACTATCTAAAGACACGTGTTTTGGGCCCTTACGATTTCGAGCCATACTATTGTTGATAGAAATGGGATTTACGATAAACACGCAAAAAATGGAGCATCCACAACCTCTTTCATCTACCCAGAGTTTTTCTGTGGCTTAGGAAACGAAGCACTCTTCTATCTTAGCCAAACAAGAGGAATATGGAGGTCGCAGAAATCCAATACTGTGATAATCTACCATTTAAAGCATTTTAAAGCGTATAATCTAAAATGCTTTCGGGTCCAAGGTAAGCATGAATTCATCACTTTTATTTACATACATATGTATGCTGATCCACTTTTTGGTTTACCTGTATAGCAATCGGGAATATGAAAAGAGCTGATACAATTATTTCGGTTTCTTTTTTGTCTGAGCACTCTCTTTTCATGACAGCACCACTTTGTGCATAGTAAAGGAAAACTCCCAACTTGTTTAAATAAGAGCCACCTTAATGTACGTATATATGTACATACATAGTACGTAAATGTATTATATTATTCATTTGTTAACTTGGTAGTCTTTCTCTCGGTTGTACGGTCATTCACGTCTCGCTGGTAAGGTGGACAAAAATCTGTTTGTGTATACATTGTACGTTTGTATAAACATGTATGTATGATTTTTTCATGGCGGTATTGCAATTAAGTGACAGATAATGAAATTTTCTATATCTAGATTTTTTTTTTAAGTTTTAAGGGGCTTTCTTCACGATTGATGTGTATTTGAGTAGGTATGTATACTAGACCGCATCACCTTAACAAAACAAACTAAATAAAGCCAGCGGACTTTATTGCCTTTTGCCGGTGGGCATTATTTCTCTTTTGATATGGAAATAATGCCCATGGGCTTTATTTCTCTTTTTTTGGGAAATAAAGTCCATGGGCTGCACCCCACCGAAAAATTCGTAGTAAACCTTCGAAACTAACGTATTTTTATAAGGCGATTTCGAATAGAAGGCAAAACAAAGTAAATGAATAGTAACGGAATCATACCAGTTATCATTTGATTAGAGACTATTTTAGTACGTGACCACATATCTGTGTAAAAAAATCGGCGCGTTTCTAAAGCGAATATACAATTTCAAAACTTATGCACACAATATATATATATAGCTTACATTTTTCACAATCATGAATTTGTTGAGGAAATTAGTATTATTTTTTATAATTCCCCTAAATTCAAGTTCGTAACATTGAATAAAAAATATAACAAACTTAACAAATAATTTAAAAAAAAAACCTTAAAAACATGATAGACTTCATTATAGCGAGAGTACCAGTTTGAAAAAGTAAAACCAAAGATCATCGTCGTCATTCGTGGAAACGAGAGTGCTGCCACGTTCTTTTCCGAAAAGTAGTTTTTAAATAAAACACAGAAAACCGGGACTTAATCGGTACAAATATGAAAACCCGGGACACTTATGTATATGTCCCGACTTTCCAGCGGGACAACTTTCTCAAAATCGAAGCTGTCCAGCCAAAATCTGTACGAATGGTCACCGTAGTTATACCTCTACCGACTCTAAATACCAAAGATATGACGAAAAATTTAAACGCGTCATACCTACATACATATATAAGTATATATCTGTATTCGGCTATACAAATTTCTTTAAATAGCTCTAGTGGAATAATTGAAATACTTCCTTAGCAAAAGTTTAATGATTTTTGGTGAGCTTCAATTTACTGACTTTAGGATGGTACGGTATAAATGGCGGCCAAGTACGGGGTACTTAAGCTCAAATGAACTTTGGAATAAAAAACATTGTCTCCTCGAGGCAAAAACATCGATACATCAAACTTTAAGATGCGACTGTAAACACCGAGGATACGACGAAATATGTAAAAAGGCGACACCTACGTTCGGCAAACAAAAAATTTGTTCTAAATTGCTTTGCAAAAATATTTTAGGTTCGACAGTGTACCAACTTTTTTCCGGTACGGTCTAATGTATACATATGTATGTATGCTTAACCACTATCCACGTGAAATACAAATATGTATTCATACAATTAGTATCCATTATCAGCAGCGCTCATTGCGATTTTACTTCCATGCTTATTAACTTTTTAATAGAAAATTTTAATATTGCTATGCTTAAATTAATTTCGATTATACTAACATATACATATATTTACATATGCATAAAACGAAGACATGCTTTCACTTTCACATATTAATAAATTAAAATATACATATGTAAGTAGAAAGGCCCTATTTAAAAATTTTGTGATTTTACAGCGAAGATGCAAAACTTAAGTTCTTCAGTTGGGAATTGCTTCAAAATTCTTGGTTTTAATAAACTCTGAAACAAATTTAACCGGTTTTTAAATTCTATTAGGCTTTGAGTGGGTAATCTACCTAAATTTGTACAAAGCTGAATTTCGACGGTAATAAGGGTAACGATATACAACCCGGTCTTATTAAAACGAAATGTGGGATTAGGTAGTTAGTTTAAAATCAAAGCATTTGAGGGGTCGACAACGTATTCCGAAAGTGTCCAAAACCACAATTTTCTTGTATTGCTCCATATTCCCCACACTGTTTTTTATCTTTGCTTAGACCATAGTGCTCTTCACCAGAGACCCAGAATAATAATTATTTCATGGTGGAGTTTTAAAAAAGTCATCCAAATTTTCGTAAGAATTAGAAAAGTCTTCTGATATTAATTATGTGTGGTCTGGTTACAATGGTCTGATACCTAGTGTTGCCGTATTTTTTGGCACCGGGAGTTTGGTACCTCGAGTCCACCTGCTCCGTCCACCAGAGAGTATTTAGGTTAGGTTATCCTGGCTGCCCTCATCCCGAACAGAAAAAGGGCACACTTAGGCCACCGTGGGCCCATCGTGATGCCATATTAGAGACTCCTAGCGTCCCTCCTCTTACCTCAGATATGGAACCGATTTGTAGCTCTGGTGAAGCGCACAAAATCGTAGATACTGGATAAAAGAATAGCAGAGGAGCGAGCGACGACGAGCCCTTGCCAAAGCGGGACAGTAACATAGGTAATGCTCCACGATTTCGATTTCCTCCTCATCGCGGCAGCTACGACAGTGATCGTTTGGCTGCATACCCATCCTGGCAGCGTGGGTTCCCATAAGGCCATGCCCGGTGAGAACCCCAATAACATGGCGGAGCATTGGTCGGTCCAAACGGAAGAGAGGGCCAGATTTACGCTTATCTAACCTAGGCCAGATGTGTCTTTCTATCCTGCGCTTGGGCTCCGTAGACCATCTTGTATTTGCCCGTTCGATGAAGTTATTCTACTGCCTGAGTTTACAAGAAGATAGCGGAATGTCCGCATTACGAGCGGTACTGATCGCAGACAGTACGTTTTCCCAATCTTCGTGATCGGGGACTTTCACTTGAAATTTTCTGCCAAAGCAAATCATGGAGCAGATGGAATCAGAAATTTCGCAGGACTCCAAACCTGGTATCTTCCCAATATGCGGCTTCTCGTCGCTGCATGGCTTGAATAAAAATATGAAGAATAGTCCATTATAGAAGCTAGTATAGATCCGCAGTTAAAAGAGTTTTTGTATTCTCCACAGAATCCGCATCAAAGCGAGATTACCAAACATCCGCCTACGCCCCGCCGGAAGAGATGGACCCGGTGTTCGAAGATCCCATGCACGACAAACGGTCTGATAACGGATTGAGGTTGTCCCACCTCGCCGGGGTCCGAAACATGGTAATCTGCAGGCACTAGGTTCCGGCATAGAAAAATGCATAGTTGGATTCAGGACTTTTTTTAAGGACTTTGAACTTTACAAAAAAAGATTATTTCAAAAAATTATTAAAAAAATTCTGTAGAATTATAGC
>NW_023459513.1:24215-24377 GCF_013731165.1 Rhagoletis pomonella | reverse complement strand
TTGATGTTGGTGATTTTTCGAAAATATTTTTGAAGAGGATGCCACCTGTTTAGAAATTTAAAATCAATTTAATTGAGTTAAATGAAATATTTCAATAAAGTTGTCAAACGAGAGAGATGTTTATGTAAGCTTTATTTCTAAAACATTTTAGAACGATTATTG
>NW_023459513.1:0-24115 GCF_013731165.1 Rhagoletis pomonella | reverse complement strand
AAAGATTATTTCAAAAAATTATTAAAAAAATTCTGTAGAATTATAGCGGAATGAATTTTTTAGTGCATAAGGGCGACTGTGTGTGAAAAATGTCCTTTACAAATTTTGTCTTTAAATATCCTTGAAAATTTGCAATAGTTTTTTTTTTACGTCATTGTTTGAGGACTAATATACGCACGACCTCATCATCGATTTTCGTCCTGCAAACTGTATTAACTTCAAAAAATAAAATTTATTAAAAACGCATTTTTAATACCTGCTCGTCCTTGTAAATAAAAAAATTGTATTGTTTTTAAATTCTACAGAATTTTTTCTCGCCATCGAAGCGTCAATTCATAAAAAACTTATCCAACCGTTCGTAGCCCGCAAATCCATCCATATTACGGGCATGAGCTAAATACTTACATACCTAAAATCCGTTGAAAACTAAAAATGCATGCAGCTGTAAAATGTTCAAACCATAAACGAAACGCTCAGACATGTAAGACAAATCAATGCGCTATGAACCCATTTTGGCGAACGAATTTTACGCCCAAGCCAAATTTCTGAATGCTCCAAGTCACACAAATGTAACTTAAATGCGGAAATCCAAAAAATTA
Organism: Rhagoletis pomonella; assembly: GCF_013731165.1. Classification (NCBI taxonomy): domain Eukaryota; kingdom Metazoa; phylum Arthropoda; class Insecta; order Diptera; family Tephritidae; genus Rhagoletis; species Rhagoletis pomonella. The sequence continues at coordinate 23,516 of NW_023459513.1, read as the reverse complement.
TGAGAATAAAAACTCGTTATTAGCACTTCCGGTGTAAGTATAACATTTAACGGTTACAAAAGCAACAAAACCCATAGAAAGTACCAAAGTATGTCAGTTCACATGGGTGTTAGGCCAGAACGAACTTTTAACCCAAAAAATGCGTGTCAAAAATGCATGACATATTTGTAAAGCATTAGACTAAATAAAAATAGAAGAATGTCAGAGGGAACAAAGAAAAAACAAAAACGGCATATGATAATAAAAATAATCAAATAAAGTACACAAATTATAGAAAATTGCAACGTTGATGAGTTTATGTGAGGGACATATGAAAACGACTACCTGGTAGACATAAAAATATGTCGGAACGGTCTGTCAAATGGCTATTTGTTGTGGTTGAGCGCGTGAAAAGCTCTGCTGATAATGATCAATGCTTCCAACTTTAATTACGATTGCAATGCGGCCGTCACTGCAATAAAACCTCGTTGTGTAGGAAGCATTGAACTGTAAATGCAACATAATAAAAATATGCTGTAGACTTGTATGTGTGTGTGTGTGTGTGTCTGTTAATATGTGAGTAGTATTTTGGACATACTCATAAAATTTACAGACCCATATTGTTTGCATATCACACCTTTTACGGGTACGCACGCATACGGCACCACGTAATCGATGTTTAATGATGATAATTACTTGTGTTTGGTTACGTTACTTTTAATGTATATACTTTTTACCTCTTATGTAGTGTTTTTTTATACATTTGTTTACAGTCGACTCTGTCAGCCAGCACTATGCAAGTATGTAATTTATTCATTCATTCGACTGTTACTACTACTTTTCATGGTCAAAGGGATGAATATTTTGCTATTTCGATCCAAAAATGCATGTAGAATTGCGGCGGTTAGAGGTGCGTGCTACCAGTCAGGAGAAGCTGTGTTCCATCCCGGGTCCGAGAAACATCAAAATTAGATAACTTTTTTAAACAGTGGTCGCCCCTGGTTAAGCAATAACATACCTGCGAGTTTATTTCTGCCACGAAAAAGCTCGTCATAACAATCCACTTTGAATATCTCAAAAGCTATTGGGAGATATTTATAAAAGATCGAAAAAAATAAAATAAATATTACAGAATTAAAAATCGTTAAAGCAAGAGCGTTGCATATAAATTTTTGGCTCAAGCTTTTTATACAATATTAGTTTCTTATAGCCAGTTTCATGAAAGGAATTTAAGTGAAAAATTATTCTTTTTATTTGAATTTAATGGAACTGGAAAATAATAATTTCTCACTTAAATTGATTTCGTGAAATCGGCAGTAACTAATCTTAAAAGATACTGAAATTTTCAATGAGGTTTTTTTAAAGATATACATTTTTATAATTAAAAAAAATATCGCAATGTCTAGTTTAAAGTAAAATTGTTTAACGTAACTTTATTATGCGTTTGGGAAACAATATATGTTACACGTAAAGTTAAAAGGGACCTACGCTCAGAAAAAAGATTTCGAGAAAAACGACTTTGAAGTTAACCAAGTTGATTTTGATGCTTCTGAACGTTTTATTGGATTGAAACTCGTTACTCGGGGGTTTTCGGGGTCTCTGATTACGAATCCGATGGTAGTTTTCCAAAATTCAAAATGGCGGATCCAATATGGCGGATGACTTTTTTAAAAATTGATCGGAATCGCTTGAAACTCGTTACCCGGGGGTTTTTGGTCTCGCTGATTAAGAATCCGATGTTCGTTTTTAAAAATTCAAAATGGCGGATCCAATAAGGAGGAAAAAATTTAAAATTTGTTCGGATTCATGTGAAACTCAAAAATGTCGTTGACACCGAAAACGAGTTAAGTGATTACGAATCCGATGTTCGAAAACTCCCGAGTAACGAGTTTCAAGCGAATTTGATAAATTTCAGAATAGTTTGTCAGATTTGATTTTTTTGTACTTTTTTTTTTGTGAAAGTACCTAACTTTGAAGTGAAATTGTGAAAAAACTAATGCAGCTAGAAAGCTTTATTTAGCGGTTTATTGCATTGGAAAGCGTAGCCCGTTTACTATAAGAGTCGATAAAAAAGTGAAAACCGATTTTTTCTGACCGTAGATCCCTTTTACGTGTCGCATATGTACTTGGTGGCCATTTAGAGTTAAGAAGTTAAATTTTTACAAATAAACAATTCGCTTATACCAATCGAGCACAATTTAGGTTATATTTATTTAAACAAAAAAATTATAATCTGTAGAAGTTGTAAAACCTTTCCTCTATGAATCTAAAACAGCTGTGAGCCAAGCAATAGCAATCGTGCGAAACTATAAAAAAGGCATTGAAACCGAAATTGTCAATGCTTTCAGACCGACGCATTTTGACTGCGGCAAGGAAAGTTACCTCAACACAGTTGTAATTTAATCATTTCAGGTATGCATTGCCGTTAACTAAAGGGAAATTCAGATTTTCCGATTATTGCGCTACGTAAAACGTGTTAGGGCGTTGCGCATGCGTCGCGCACACCTTTTATGTAACCCGCCTGTAGTGCAACGACTGAAACTGTAATATGTATACGGGTGGGTATTAGCGACAAGCTACAAGCTTTGAAACAAGGGTTGAAAGCATGTATGTACATATGTATGTATGTATGTCAAATGCGGCTGTACTTATGTGCATACATATTCAATGTCAAATCGCTGCTAAAGTTGCATTTATTATCCGGCAATGGGTATGCGATGCATGCAACATATGCAAGCAAAAAACAAAAAAAAACAAAGCAGTTTCATTATTACATTTTTCGCTGCAGTTGATTTTATTCGATTTATTCAATGAATGAGGGTTGTTGCATTTATGCGCATATATGTATGTATGTATGTGCATTTGTATGTATGTATTCTTCTACTTACATTCGCATACGCTATTGAAAGTATCGGAGAAACCAGGGTTGAGTTAGTCTATCAACCCCCGAATGGACAACGCAGTGGCGAATGCTATGCAATCACGGTTGAATGGCATGCACCCAGACGTTTTATTTTGCGTACATACATATTTATCTACAAATAAGTATATTGATCTTTTTATCATAGTCGTACATACAGGCGTACGCACAGGGAAATGTTAGAGAGTACGAATGATTGCAGAGTCGTCAAGGGTCTTTAATATGACCAAGTAAACTCCGATGCAAATATTCACACCAATTTTGTAGAAAAACCATATTAAATATGCTTACCTTTTTTGGTAGTTATACACAAATATGTTTACTTTACCAAAATCTGACCGCCTGCATGCATACATACAGACTCATAATACAGTCATTTCCCCTAAGGTGGAATCACCTCGACATTTCCTACTCATCTGCCTTGCTTTCGCTAGACTAAAGTTTAAGCATCTCGGCTCGTAATTTAGGTGGACACCTGCTGCCTGCGAAACTTTATTTAGAGCAACCAGCGTCTTTCCTAACAATTCCATTTGGATTAACATAAGCACTGTCTAAATGAGCCCCTCACAGCGCTGCCACCTATTCTATTCTAAAATGAGGCGCACTTGCAAGGAAAGTTTTCAATCCAAGTGGATATTTCATAGTATTCAAATGCCATACATGATCCTAATATCATATCGGAGTTACCATTTGTATGCGTTTTCCTATAAAACATTGTATTCGCATTGACCCTTCTGTAATAGTCAGTCATCTCAAAGCCAAGTATATTGAAGCGGCCTTCTTGTAGCACACATCTTCTACACTACCCTCCTCTACTTGCCCCAAGCCTTTTGATGAAGTTACGCGAGTATATGTGTGGATTATCACTTCCATATTTCATACAGACAAATGTTCTCACCATCCAAAAGGGCAAGTTAGCATTCTTGGAGAATGATACATTTTCAGAGAAGTTTAGGCGTTTCTATGTATTGCCAACAAAAATTATAGACACTTATTATAATGATTTAAATTGCAATAGAAATAGCTGAGACACCAGTGCCTACTGAAAGACTCAGAATGACTTCGAAGGCTTTCTTTGCTGTACAACCGTATTTTGCTCTAACCTGCCTTTGGTGCTCAGCGACATGCGCCTGTTTATATGATTCAATAGTAAAATCCCGAATTATTATCTTCACCCTAAGAAGGTCCTCTTGTACCCATACGAAGTTCTGCTGACCCCTCTTATCGGTGAAGTGGCCAGACGACGATCCACCTGACGGACTTAGTTGGAAGCTTTAGAGTTGCCTGTTCTGGTGAAGACCTTAACTGCATCACCAGGTTTTAAGCTAGTCGTGTATCCATCCGCAGCAATCTCTAAGGACGTCGTTGGCTAGGTGGTGAGTTTACTACTCTACACATCGGACGTTCATTGTTTGCGCTGCAGACCTTACGGGAACTTCCAGTAGGAGCGCATAATATTATTAATTTTCTGCTATAACAGAACTGAGTGGTACCGTGGCTCTGGTTAAGACGGCGGCGGTCTCGTTTTGTTTTCATAAGTTGTTCCCCCAGAGCACAAAAACAGCGTCGTCAGAGATTTGCCTAAACCGGGTAAAAGCTCAGTTAGTCTAGACTTAACTTAATTTAACTTACCGTAAGTAATCATCAATGATTACTCAACACGTCAACTTAAACCAAGAGCGGAAATATTTTTTTTTTTGTATTTTCTTTTCCAGCTGTTTAACAGTTCGCCGCCTAAAATGCCGCATCAAAAAAATTCATGCAAACCAAAATGTTTGCCTTCATTTATTTTTAAGAAATACTAAAACGAGAGTCTGGCAAGCCTGATGCTCTCACCGCTCTCAATTTCCGTAAGGCCGTAACTTAGAACCTAAAATCTACAGGTTCTTAAGTTTCTTACGGTAAGTTAAGTTTTAACTAACCGCCAACACAGTTTCTCATATAACAGGTTGGCCGAAATATTTAGTTAAGTTACGTTACGGAAATTAAGTCTAGACTAACTGAGCTTTAACGCTGAGTAGCTCCGAAGGTGACCAGCAGCAAAAAATCTCCAAAGGAATAGCAGGCGCGCCTAACAACATGCAACGTCCAATTACGAGCCCTTCGTACTGCAAGTTTTGGCTGATTGCACATTTCATCTGTTACTTTTCTAGGTTAAGTACTTTTAGCCGCCACTGCTTTTCATTTAGAAAATTTTGGGCACGAAAAGTTAGCGTAGAGATTGTCAGAATTTCACTGCTGCTATCTGAAGCAAACCGTTTACGTCTAGGCTATATGAAGGGCCTCAGTCTGCCCAATCCTCGTTATGGGTCATGTGACACCTTTATCCATCTCCCAACATACATATACTCATGATTCATGCTTTATACTCAAGTCTCCACTTTCGGTTGCGAACAAAGGAAAATACAATGTTTAGCTTATTGGATTAGTCGGTCTACATACTTAGAAAGTGCAGTACCAGTAGTCCTCGTAGGTAAATCTTTGCTCTAAAACAGTCATTCAGTACAGTTAGCCTTTGGCTAAGATCCACTTCGCCATGTATTCTGTCAGGTCATTTGCTTAGCATTTTGCTGTAGCGTCGCAAAGGAGTGCTTAAATTTTGTATAAAAACATGCTGTAAGGGGTTTTTTGGTATGAGGAATCTACTTCTGCAATTATCTCTTTCTTAAAACTTCTACCAGGCGGCGCAACAGTGAAAATTTGACAAACTACAAATTGATTTTAGACCCATGGTTTCATTGGCTAATTTGCTTAGAATTACACGGAGAATCCTCCTATGCTATACGCGCCTTGACCAACAAAATTTACCCGCCCTAATGTACATTTGTACAAATATTTAAGCATACCATCTACTTGAGTAGAGACAATGCTCTATCGCTTTTTTAGTGTTATTTCTCTTTTATTTATTTTGCAATAGTTTTTAATTTAAAAACAAAGTTGTTGTTTTTTTTATTTTTCCTAACAAATAAATCGTGGTACAAAACTCAATAGCATTATTGAAACAACAAAATTCATTCTCTAACAAAAAACATATGAACGCAATTTTCAAACTTTGTAGAAAATTAAAAAAAATCATAAAATTTTCATCACAATTGCAAACTTATTTCTCAGAATTTTTCCCATAAGTATAACGCAAACTCGAATTTTTTTGTATGAATAAAATTTAGAAAAAAGTCAGAAATTTTTATGAATATATTCTTTTCTACAAAGTTTGAAATTTGCGTTCACATATGAAGAAAAAACCAAAAAAAAATCGAAAAAGCGTTGATCCTATTCATGTGCATGGGAGTGTATGTATCCATGTGAGCACGATAAAGCCAATGACACCCTACTAACCGATGCCGTATAAATCTGGGTGGTGGGGGTTGCAGCAATAAAATAGCAAACAATTGATTTCCGATTTAGCTGTAACACAGTTTATTTTGTGTTGTTGCACAGTTTACTCTATAAGCTATTTTTAGTAGATTCAACGGGATTTGGCCGTTGTGCCCGATTGTTGTAACTATTTAGTACTCATGCAACAACAATGCACTATAATCACTGCTCTTCTGCATATTGATTGTTTGCAACAGCATCATCATCGCCGTCATTATTACAAACATACATATCTACATACATATTGTAGTACTTGCTTGTGCATGAAAATAATTATCATCGCTCTGGCAGTGATGATCTATTGTTTACGCTGCCGTTTATAGTAGGAATACATATGCGAATTTTCTGCTTTGTTCGCAACTATCCACAGCATGAGGCCACTACTACGAGTAAATATGTATCTACTCTATCCCATACTTACATATCTTCCTGTGTTAGATAACTCTGAATTGAATTTTCATTCATTGATGCATACATATGTACATACGTGCGTACGAATGCACAAATGTGAGTTTCTCTGCATGTGACCGAAATATGAGATGTTCAGATTGGAAATAGTGCAAGCACAGCACATAATTACTTACATATGTATGTACATACAACTAGCCAAACAAATGGATGTACTACAAATGTGCATGATAGACATCACTTACTTACCTACTTGTGGGTGACCGTGCTACCCATAAGTGCTGATAATCCAATTTTATGAGTTTGGCACAATAAATAGCTTTTAGAGATTAGTTTAAAATTTGTTAAAGCTATAAATAGTTATTGGTGAACAGATAGCTGAAGTTGATAAAGTGAAATGTGAAAGTGTTCACTAGAACTAGTTACGAAATTATGTTATTGAAGGGGTTGAGAAAGCGTAACTAGTGAGTTTTTATGCGTGAATTTCGCATAAATGGTAAGGACTTCAGACGGCAGATGTCGGCTCCAGAGAGCACCTCCGAGAAGGATCAAAAGCGCTGCCCCAGCTGCTTAGACCGTAGTCTTGTAAATGCTACGCAGTTTAAGAGGAAGTGTTGAGATGATGTCCGGTCGATATACCTGCCAGAATTGAAAGGTGCGTCTTTGTGAGTCTTAACATATCCCTTGACTGCTTCTGTAGCACTTGTCTGCGCCTAGACGGTTTGAATTCTGCTTTGTTTCCTTAATCCATGAGTTGAGGATAGGGCTAAAATTGCAGTTGGACAGAGCTGGTCACCAGTAAAGTATACCCTTTATTAATTGACGTACGCTCGACGAATGAAGTAATGCTTTCAAAAATACAATTGGATGAATGCCAAATCTATTATTACAAGTAGGAGGAACAACCCATTCAGCAATCAGTATAAGTGCGCTGCATTTCTAGTGATATATGTCAAATTTTTGGAGGGCCATTGCTTGGACGACCACGATGGCCTATCTGGAATATAGAATTAGCTAAAATTCCCTTGACCAGTCTGAACCAACTAAAAGCAACTCTCTAAATCCAGCCAAAAGTAACCTAACATTATTTGCCGAGCATGGGAGCACTATAAATCTACACCTAGTATCTATAAGAAAGCAATTAGGACCGTGGATTGATTTCTGTAACGGAAATGAGGCTACATCTAACGCCTCGAGGCTACGAAAGATACGCGAAAAATCAACCAAAGCACGCGGCTATATTCAAAAGAACGGTGGGTTCTGAACTAACTCAAGTTCCGAAACCGTCCAACTACTTTCAGATAACCCCTTCCCAGAGTGCACGGATGACTCGGTAGATGTTTCAGAACCAGTAGAAGAGATGTTGGCCAAGACTAATGGTAAATGCGGTCGCTCGAAACCTTTGGGACGATAGCGCCAATACCGATACCAACAAGTAATATCTACTATATACTATATATCATCAAATACCTTCACGAAGAACTATAAAATTACCTTACCAACTCGACAAGACTAGAACACCAGACCTAACTACATTCCGAACTCTATAATATAATTATATATGTGGCTCCAAACTTGACGGAAAGGTCGCAGGAGGAGTCTTCTCCCAGATGATTGCATATGGCAACACAATAGCGAGCTTTTTATGTGAAACAAATAATTACTGAACACTTTAAAAATTAGCGGAGGCCTTCAATCGACATCTGAGGCCTTGGGTTCGATTCATTAATTTAGTTTGGCTTTACAAAAATCAAAAATAAAACCGATGATGTAGCCGTCTATAATCCGCTGGCACTCCTGGTGAAAGTGAGAAGTTCTTAATGTCTGTTAGTAGAAATGTGTAATGCCATAAAAAAATTTGCAATAAATTCAACGTGACCACACAGATGTTTGATAGATCGATGACTGCCGAAAATTTCATCATTTTTTAATCTTGAAGAAGATTTCCAATAATTTTTTTTTGCTGGCATATTAGATCCCTATGTACATATGTATGTCTGTATGTATGTATTGTATAGACTTTTAATGTTGAGCCTTCTATTATTGAATGGTGCTCGTCCAAGCAATCGTCAAGAGATTTACAATTGAACCAGGTGTTTATTTCTCCTTTGATATCCCTTCAATTGATGCAAGCAGTTTTCATTCTAATGATCTTGGCACGTTCGATCGATGCAACGCAACCACGAATGGCGGCACTTAAATATGTAAAGGGCAATAAAAAATGATCGTGTGCTGTTTCCAAAACTACCTGAGGCCACATGAAAATGTGTGATGTACATACATATGTATGTACGTACCAGTTTTTAACAAGCTTCTTGTTATCCCCTCTAACTACGTATGTTACATATGTGACTTCCTATTTTTTTACATTTGAGCACATTTTTTTCCAACGCGCAGATGTTCTTCTTAGGCAAGGGTGGTCCAAAAAAGTAAAGTCTGAATTTTAATGCTCTCACCCTTAGGATTATTCTACATCGAGAAAGGTATACCCCTATTATTTTATTTTGAAATCAAAAAATATTTAGAGGTCGCTCAAAGCGCTCAAAGCTTTCCACGTATTTTATATGGGAAAAAACAACTTTTCGTTGAAATACCCATAAATTAAGTTACTATGAAAAAATTGTTAAATAAACAGTTGGGTATTATTGGGAATCTTGTTCCGATCGAAAAATATTGTTTTTTAAGAATTCTATACCATTTCTACGAAAAGTGATTTTTCCCTATTTAAATAGTTACATGAAAAACTTTGAGCGCTTTGAGCGACTTTTAATATTTTTTGATTTCCAAATAAAAAATAGGGTATATTTTTCGGTATAGAACAATCCTAGCGGGTAAGAGCATAAAAATTCTGACTTTACTATTTCACATGCATTTTTGGAACACCCTAATATACATTTGTACATATATTTCAACGTAACAACGTATCCATACAAATAACTACCTTCATCAAGTGATATCGAAAACAAAGCGATTTAGAAATCTAATCCTTACCAGGCGAAGCTGCGTTTTGTGTGTTGCGATCAAAATAATGCCAACGGTATCCACATTTTTAAAAAATGTATGCCATTTCATTAAAACGCATAGGCTTAATTTGGCACATACTAAATTAAAAAAAAACATTACTTTCTCGTATTTTCTCACAATAAATTATGATTTTTTATATATTATAGCTGATTTACAACTATTTTCTTCAATTAAAAGATATTTGATGCATGGAGATTTATGCATGAATGTATGTTGTTAAATTGGTATTTTGGCTTCATTCCATCTTCAAATAGTGTGACCATGTTCATATTAAAAGTAACTGCGTATGGAGCATTCCATGAGTAATTGAAACTTTGTGTCCAATTATTAAGTTACTTATTTAATATGGAAGGCTTAATGCATCATTACTAAATAGTCCAAATTAACGTAAATGCGGAGAAAATTTTTAGTTACATCTGTAACATAGGCCAACAAAAATGGAAAACAATTTGGTTGCGGCAAATGTTAAAGATGCTCTTGGTAGACTTTTTTGCGCTAGCTAAAAGTCCGTAAGTATAAAGTTTCCACTAGCTCCAGATTTTGAGAAAAACTAGGTAAAAGTGTCAAAATTGCAAATATTTGGGAAGCTCTAGCAAAGAAACAGAGTTGATAGAATCTTCCACTTGGGCTTAAATTAAAGCTAGAACTCTCGAACACTATCTCGGAAAATACCATCCCTGCACCTTGACCTGATAGTCGCTTATAGTCATTGAACAGCACAAACTGATTTTGGCAAAGTTTGAGTACCTAATATAATTAATCAAAAGGTGATAGAATCTTCCACTTAGGCTTAAATTAGGGATTGAACTTTCGAAAACAATCCCTAAAAATACCATCCCTGCACCTTGACCCTAAGGTCACTTATAGTCATTTAACAACATTTTTTGACGTAGATACACTCAGAAAAAAGTATTTTCTTAAAACAAGAAACCAGTTTCCATATAGTATAGTTTTTATGTTTTTTTCCTTAATATTACGATAAATTTACTCAATTACCATTTTCGGGCTTTACCAAATTTTTTTAAAAGCTCCAAATATATGTTTAGCCCCTAGCTCTTTTTTTATCTCCAAAAATCTTTACTTAATTTAAACATCTTACAGCTCCAACAAAGCATTTAAATTTTTTTTTATTGTATTGGCAACTCAAGTTACCTGTGTTTGAGTTTTCAACTTTTTAGCAAAGGTTTCGATAGTCGATCGTACTTAATTTCGCTCTTCTAAATTCAATGGCGCCCCGCATTTTGTCAGATTGGCTCCAGTTTTTTTATTTGAAAATTTGACCTGGGGCCTCATTTTGAAAGAACCTAACCTTTTTTTCTGGAGATTCTAGCCCTTAGCGGATATTTTATGGTCTGGCAACACTGATTGGTGCTCAATCTCTGATTTTCTTTAATTTTCTCATGCGTTTTGTATTGAATGCATCTGATTGCAAGGCATGTATCGCTCAAGTTACTTGCACTTAAAGAACTATTCAATGCACCCTTAATATGTATAGCGATTGCAGTCAAAGAACTTATAAATCATCACAGTCATTTGTAATGATTTCTAATGTGCGCTCTTACATAAAGAAATATACACATATGTACATGCATGCATACATACATATGTATGTATGTACAAGATTAGGTTAGTGGATAATACTGCAGTCATAATAAAAGTTCTCAATACTCGTACGTACGTAGTTGGCTTGGGAGAAGTGGTTATGAATTTCATAAAATACAACCATTATTTCCTGATGATATAGAACAATTGTGGCAAAAAATTTAAACACCATTTTTTTTTTTTAAACAAGTTACAAAATATTGCTCAAAAATCACAAAACTGAATGAAATAGTTTGCAAATGGGTATATTGTATCCTGATAAATGTTTTCTTAACCCTCCGTTGTGTGATGTGGCCTACGCAGGCCATTTCGATTTTCAAAGGTGCATATCTTCTTTCTTCCTTAAGTCTTTTCAAATCGGCGACTATATGCCATACCCGTCGACGAACTAAAGAGTATGTGAATTGTACAACCATTGGGCGAACAGATAAGAAAATAAATCGTTCTTCCAAAAATCTGCATATGCTATGTTAAATGGCTCATGCAGGCCACCACTTTGGGCTTAGTATATGTTTTTAAGTTTTTTGTTTTTTTTTTAGTTTTTTGTTTTTTTAAGTTTTTTAAGTTTTTTTTAGTTTTTTTTAGGTTTTTCAAATGGGGTTTTTCTGTAATGTGCAAACTATAACTTTATGAAATATCTGCAGTCACGTTAGAATTAAATTTGTGTTGGTTATTTATCGTGTGTTTTTACTATTAGAAAAATATATAACTTAGTATACACTTCGCTTATAGTTATGATGATGTACATACAGCGACGAACAAAATAATAGGCACAGTGAATTTTTCCCCAATTTCCTCTACCCTAAACACGTCTAAATAGCGTTTTATCATAGATGTCCCAGTCGGGCCAATTCACATAACGAAGGAATAAAAAACTTTCACCCAATGGACGGTTATCTGTTAACCTCTTAAGTTCTCGTTGAAAATTCAACGATATATTCGGACTTTTAGAGAATAATTTAGTTAAAAAAATCCTACCTTTTAGGCATAGTTTTGATGTGAAAATTGTGTATGGGATCATGAGCTAATTCGGCAAAACGGTTAACACCATTGAATTCAGCGTACCCAAATTAGCTAGAAATGACCTACAACAGTGTTATTATCAAAGTATTGAAAAAGCTTCTATATAATGCAACGCTTAGGAAGACAGGTCATTCCCAAGTGCTTATCATCAATCGCTTCATAATAGTAAATAGTTGTACATACATATGCACATATGTGCAACTACATATACATGTACATACATACATAGATATATCCCAACAAACCAAAGTTTTCAAACGCTTGAGAAAATCTTATTTCTCAACTTCAACAGCATTGTTTACCATTTGAAACTAAACATTTTCTGAAATTTTTTTCAAATATTTTTTGTCTACTTAAGAACGGTTGAGGTTTTTTAGCATTACGTTGCGTTCCATCTGTGGCAACAATGCAAAGATGTCGAAGTCTATCGGAAGTCTGGTACATCAGTCGCAAAATGTCTCCTCGATCACGCGGTCGCTGTTATTCGCAATTCGTATGTCGGAAAATCGCTCCGCGTTTGATTGAATTGAAATGCAGTTGATTTATTGTTTTGAGTGAAAATTTGTTTATGATATTGTTTTGTGATTGATCGTTTTGTGGGTGATCTGCAATAAAACTTAAAACCGAAATAAAGAAATAATCTGCTACATCTATAGTGACCAACAGCATTTTCATGTTAAAAGGGCTTACGCTCTATTGAAAATGCAATAAATCCAACAAAAAAAAGTTTGGAAATCAATTTTTCTGTAGTTTAAAATAAAGGAAAATTTTCCATATTGAAAATGTGCCTTTTAGTTGGAAAACGCTATCTGCGGTAATTTGAGATGCATTTATGGAGTAACGTTTAAGCTTTGAGAAAAAGACTAATTCTCAATTGCATCTCAAATTAAGATTTAACAAAAACGTTTATTGGGATACTACATACATATGTACATACTTATAAATTTGAATCTACTAAACACCAATAAAGACGCACCATTATTGGCAGCTCTGTGCGATAATCGATGAACAAAAGGCACAATTGTGAGATGACCTGGGTGTTTGAATTTATGCATGTGTACATACATATGTATATGTATTACTAACATACAAATGTATGTATGTATGTACATTTGATAAACTACCAGCTTAAAGGCCTTTTCAGTTTGGCTACTATTTTGCGCTTTTATTCAATTTCCCTTTATTATCTCTCCCTTTTTTTTACATATTACAAAGATCACTAAACCGGTCATCCCCAAAACGGCTGCTTTCAGCTTATTGTTATAATCTAATCAAGAATAAAGTATTTATTACACTAGCATTCTTGTAGTCCAATATGTATTTATGTATGTAGTTCAGAGAAAATATCTCAATCGAGTGCAATGTCTTATTCTGATTAAAACTTCTATTGATTTCTTTTCTATGTGCATATGAGTACGCAGGGGCGGATACAGAGTGAAATTTTGGGGGACAATATTTCATTCAGTCATTGATTTAATATGCTTAAGCTTTCTTTTTAGTGCATTTTAGACACCGAAATTGATACACAAAAAATTCGTCCCAATGTGTGAGCGTCTCGATGGCGGATGGCACCTGAGTGCGAATTCAGCTTTCAGCTTCCATTGCCTCTGCTAAAGCGCTAATTAAACTTCCAGCCTCAATTTTTGTTGTTGTTGATTTCGTACCAAAATCGTATCAAAACCTTACCGAAACGTTCTATGAGGCAATTGACAGGTTCGGTGGTATATTTTTCTTCTAAGTGAATGTTGAGCTAAGATAACAGAAGACTAAGATTGAAAGATATCAGTAGTTCTTTTCGGCAAAATTACACTCAGTAAACAGAATGTAAAATTTTTACACAAATGTTCGGTGGAAATAGGATTTAAGAAATCAAAAAAATGGTTCCAACAATTTTTTCACTTATTATGAAACCTTTTTGGGGAACTTTTCCTCCTCCCCTGAGTTCGCGCCTGTGTGTATGTACATAAATATATATGTGTTTGAGCTTCCGAAGGGTTCAATGTGTAGTTGCACTTCAGTTCCGTAATTGAATTTTTGTTGATAAAGCAACAATCACAGCTTCGGTAATAAGGTTATGAAACTATGGGAATCATCGAAGCATAACCATATGCATATATACATACATACATACATATGTACATCTAAACAATGTTGTAAAAAAATTTAGTGTACATAAAATTATAACCATTTCTTAGAAAAACTTTCAGTTTTTTTAGGGTATTTTTAGATTTATGAGTTTTTGAATGGATATTTTTGATTCGATTTCAAAGATCGAATATGACCTAAGAAGAGGATATACAGGCCTTCAAAATGTTATATAATAAACTATTGTAGGACTAGGCGTCGGCCGCTGTGGTGTAGCGGTAAGCAGTGCGCGCTTTCACTCATCAGCACCTGGGTTCAAGCCCTGGTCAAAGCAACATCGCAAAAAAATATAGAAAAAGGTTTTTTCTTAACAGCGGTCGTCCCTCGACAGGCAATGGCAAACCTCCGAGTGTATTTCTGCCATGAAAAACAGCTTCTCATAAAAATACAATCGCCGTTCGGAGTCGGCATAAAACTGTAGGTCCTTCCGCTTTGTGTGACAATATCAAGGCGCACGCCACAAGTCGGAGGAGAAGCTCGGCCAAACACTAACATACATATGTGTAAGCGCCAATCTATTATTATTATTAGGACTGTTGGGATTTTTTAACGGATAAATTAAAAAAGAAAACATATTAAGAGAAAATTTTTTAAATTTTTACCATCGATAATTTCTACTATTTCAAAATATGGAGTACTACAGTGTTGCCAAACATAAGCTTTTCCTACCAAAGAATTCCTGAAAAGGACTGCTGTGAAGTGATAATAAATATATCTGAGGAAAGGTCCGAAGCATGATACACTGACGGATCAAAGATGAACGACGAGAGTACTGGGGCAGGCGAATTTGGACAAAAATTCCAGAAAGTCTGCCAATTTACACATACCCAACTATATCCCAGCCGAAAGTCTTCGAAGTCTGTGTAGAAATACAAATGGGGCCAAATTAAATATTATGTCGGATAGTCAGGCAGGTTAAAGGCCTTAGACTCTTTTAAAAAGGCAGCAGGTTTGCGGACCACTTGGAAGCTCACAATAACGTAACGCTGTGGTAAGTTCCGAGACATGAAGGATTTTTAGGCAACAAAAGCTGACTGTCTCGCAAATCGTAGAGCCCAAATGCAGTTGCATGGTCCCTAGCCTTTTGTGAGCTGGTGGAGGAAATCCCAGAGCATATTCTATGTGATTGCTCACGTATGTATGTATCATAAATCGCAGACTGATACACTTTTAGGAAGGAATGTCTTCTTTATCCACAATTTTAAACATGCCGTCCTCCAAAGTGCTGAGATTTTTAAATAGCCTAAGGTTGGAGTGATTACAATTAGGGTTTAGCACAATAGATCTACTTAGGTCGCAGCGCGAATATCTCCGACGTAATAATAATAATACATATGTATGTATAGAGAGACAAACATTTATGTAAATCTATACTGCAAAATGAATAGTTTTACGTAATTAATTTGTTTTTATTGCATTAGCTGTGTTTTTTAGTTTTTCTAAATGTTATGTTATCTACATTTTTAATAAAGTTGGCATTAAAAAAAAATTCGACAATTTTGATGCGACTGCAATAAATGAGGTATCAGTTTGTTTGAAAATAGATGTAATTTTAGATAGTACCACATATTTTGAAATTGTGGAAATTATCGATGATCCAAATTTTTAATTTATTTTACCCTATAAAAAAATCCAACAAGCCAAGTCCGACAATAGATTATCATATACCATTTTAAATGCCCATATATATCTTCTTCTCAGATCATATTCGATTTTTCAAATCGAATCGAAAATAGTCATTCAATAACTCATAAATCTACAAAATCGTATTTTTTGACCTAAATAGACGGGTCGGGAACTCTAAGTGACCTATAAAAAACATATAAAAATGGGCAATAATATTTATCATAATAACGAATAAAATTAGGGGGTAGGGTCTTGAAATTTCCAAAGAATGCATTTTCGATGGGCACCCTAAGTACATATAAATACATATGTCTGTATGTTCGAAATTACATAAATATGTAAGTATTTCCACAGCTACGAGTTTAAACATCTATTCATTGCTCTTATTTTCGATTGTTCGTCACTGATTGCGGCTGTTTATTGATAGCCGATCAAATTAGTAACAGCAGAGATTGTTATACCAGTACAAAGCGTTCAATAGGAGTTTAATTTGTAAAATGAAATTACATAAATTGGTACGTATGTACATATGTACTTACATACATACATACACACATATGTGCATATGTACAATTGGGCGTGTGTATAATGGATGTAAATTATGATTAATCGTTTTTATAGCACCCTTTGTAATAAGAAACAAATGTGTTGGATTTTTAATTAGAAAATAGTAAATCTTTAAAGTCCTTCCCTCGCCTTTGCAATTTAATTTGATTAACTTTCTGTGATTTCAATTACGTATTTTTTTTTTTTTTTTTTGATGTCAAGCAAACTTAAACAACAACTGTTAGTGGCCTTCGAAGTTTTTGGTTTCCGTTATGTACTCATAATTAAAGTCCTTTTGATGTGAAAAGCGAAATAACTTTAACAAAAATTATAATCCATGATGTTAAATTAACATAGATATGAAATGTATAAAACGGATGAAGAAAATTTAAAGATCTAACAAAATCTGCTACAGTGGCTATTAAACTGCAGCATTAATAAAACATTACGATGTTGCCTAGAAGTATGCTATGCTTTATGCTTAAGTGCATTCGTGTGCTATTGTATGAGTGCAGATGTGTATGAGCTGACGGTTCAATCCCAGCAAACATTTTCTGTGGCACTCAGCCACTATCGGAGTAATGATAAACTTGGCGATATTTCTTTTAATATTTTTACGAAAGTCCTTATAACAAACGAAACAATTAATATACTCACGCAACTATAGACCAAATATAGTAAAATTGGATTAGGATTTTTTTTTAAAGTAAAAGGGTTGGGTAGAAAATTATTGTGATTCAAATTCTGTACGTATTGTGAAATTCCGTATTCAATACTCTGTACGTATTGTGAAATTCCGTATTTTGCAACGCTTTTTAATATTCAAATTCTGAGTTTGCAATTTTACCATACAGAATTTAATAAAGCAAAATTTTTGCAATACACTTCTATTCGTTATCCATACAATGCGAAAAGAGTTTAGTTACGTTCGATAAATATGTTTCTCTCAAGACATGATTTGCTTATAGTTACGTTAATTGGCTATAGTTACCATATCTTGTGTTGAGAGAAATATGTTTAACTGACTTTCCGTAGTAGAAAGCGTAGCAAATTTTTTAAGAACAACGTACTTTTGCTTTTCTTGAGAGCCGCATACTGGCCTTCAATATGCAATTTTATTATTTTTGGCCTCTAGTGCCGTGAATATATTGAATGGCACCTAAAACGCCACCCATTAAAAATAGCACGGACCAAATTTTAAGAAAAGTTGCCCTTAACTTCTCGGGCCCTTCTACAGGCCCCTGGAAACCCATTCGAAAATGGGGTAAAATTAGAATTCGGACAGAGAAAATGTAAACTCGTGTTACGCCATCCACAATATTTTTACGGAGAACACTTTTCGCCGTTAGTTGCTTTCGGCAGCGCTCCGAAGAAATAGTCCAACTCCGGCCACGCTGACCACACAATTTTCACTTAGAAAAAATATCCCTCATCAGTCCAACTCCAGCTACGCCTTCCACAGTGTTTTTGAGCAGGCATTATTCAAGTGAAATTAAGCCGTGAAAAAAAATTTAATTAGGCTGCCAATGAAATAAGAAGGCATCCTTGATTCACGCGGTCTTATTTCCATCCCACCTAAAGAATAGATTTCAATAGAATTCGCTGTCTTAGAAACAATACGACGCCAGCGGTATCTGACTAATAAACATTCGCAAGTTTGTTTCTCTAGCCGTTACCAATATCTGTATGTTTCGAATGTAGGCTAAATCGGACCATAAATACCCAACTTAGTAATAAATCGATGCCAATTTAGTAAAGGTATTTCCTTTCTCATTCTTCTTATTTGGCACTGTAACGTCTAAGCGATTTTGGCCGAGTTCAACAAAGCTCTTCAGCCGTTTCTTTTCTCCGCCAACTGCCGCGAATAGGAAATTCCAAGTGAAGCCAACTCCTTCTCCACTTGGAGGTCTTTCTCTTTCTCTTGTACCACCAGCAGGTTCCGGGTTTAATATTCCCAGAGCTGGAACCTAGTAACTATTTCGCGAAGTTAATAAGCCTCACACCGTTATAGAACACTTCGTAGTGGAGGCTGAGTTTTCCGACAGTGGCGCCAAAGATCCCTTCCTTGCTTGCCTTGGCATTAAAATCGCCAAACACGATTATGATACTGTGACGCGCAGCGCTCGTGTGTGCGCTCCATGCACTCATAGAAGAGATCCTTAAGTGTCTCGTCCTTCTCTTCCAACGGAGCGTAGGCGTAGATGAACGAGCTGTTGACGAACCTCGCTTTGATGCGACGCTCGTCCACCGGAATGATCGACAATACTCGGCGACGGAGTCTCTCTCCCAACCCAAATCCTACACCCAATTTTCACTCCTTTATGTGGCAGCGGTAGTAGACGACGGGAGGCCCCACGTGTTTTTTTCCTTGCCCCGTCCATCACATTTCTTGGATGGCGGTGATGTCAGCTTTTGTCTTCACGAAGACATCAACCAGTCCGGCAAAGGCACCTTTCCTATTAAGATTCCGGACATTCCGGTTGGATTCCTTGAAATCGTAGGCCTTTAAACATGTGGCATGGTCGTCATCAAAAGGTCTCATTCGAAGCTTTGTTATCATTCCTCACTGGAATTGCTTTTTACGTAGCGAACCAAACCCAGCGCACAAATCATTGCTGTGAGGGCGTGGCTTGCAGCCGCACCTACTGGGGCAAAAATATGTATCTTTCCTTTACCAATATAAGCTAAACCGACCATAAATATGATTTTTAATTATAACTCGATTCCGGGCTACCTGTTGAGTAATTATATCCATTCTTATAACCACAAACACAACAAAACAAGAATGAGTTAAATCGGTCAAACCATTCTAAATTTATATACATACATATGTATGCATATAGCTACATTAGGGTAGTCCAAAAAGAGTAAAGTCGGAATTTTAATGCTCTCACCCCCTAGGATTGTTCTACGTCGAAAAAAATGTGCCCCTATTTCTTATCTTGAAACCAAAAAATATTTAGAGGTCGCTCAAAGCGCTCAAAGTTTTCAATGTATTTTATATGGGGGAAAAAAACATTTCGTAGAAATGGCAAGGAATTCTTGAAAATCAATATTTTTCGATCGGAAAACTCTGGAATTCTCTGTGACCATTCTCTATACCATTTCTACGAAAAGTTTTTTTTCCCCATATAAAATACATGGAAAACTTTGTGCGCTTTGAGCGACCTCTAAATATTTCTTGATTTCAAAGTAAAAAAGAAGGGTATATTTTTTCGACGTAGAACAATCCTAGGGGGTGAGAGCATAAAAATTCCGACTTCACTTTTTCCTCATACATTTTTGGACCACCGAAAATTGTTTATTTACATACATATCGCTCATTTAGTTCAATGCGTCATAACTAAAAAAGGGATACTCCAGAAAAGCGGCTTTAAAGTTTTGAATTTACATATCGTCGCCTGAAATGCAAAAAGACGTAACAACATCGTAAATGAAATGGAAAAAGTCGTGACAAATATTTTAATTTTTTTTTTTTCATAAAATGCTGTGGGGTTTGTAATTCGTTGGAATCCATTTTTTATTATTTTTGCATTTCAACGATGATATTTGTTACGTTTTTTTGGATTTCAGGTGGCGATATACCCCCATAGTAAAAATTAATAGATATTTTGTTCTAGTGAGATCCTGGTAATCAATACAGCTATGGTAGTTTTACACAACATCGAAAAAGAGGTAACGGTAATTTTTGCAACTTAGCTCAATTTTATTATTTTTCAGATTATGGCACTATTAAAATAAAGCGATATATGTAAGAGAAAAATAATGGGACAAAACAAGTATTTTGAAGCAAAAAGCCCATCCGACTTCAATGCTCAAATGAAAATTTTGGAGTACCGTTTATCTCTAACTGAACTAAATTTGTAAGGAATCACCTTTGAGGTACCAACTTTCCGGTGAAAAAGGATTATGGAAAACGGAAAGTTATCCGGTAACATACACAAAAAAAAAATATTCTAATGAATTGATAACCTCCCCTTTTTTCATGCCGGTTAATTAGTATTGATATTAATTTTTTATTTTTTTTTGTGATAACAAACGAAACGAGATTTTTTTGGTAACATTTTTGGACAATCAACGAAACGAAATTTTTTTGAAAATTTTTTGTACAAGTTTATTTTTCAACAATTTTTATTGAGATTGAGGCCGTTTTTATAAAAAAAAAATGTTGTGCAAAAACAACAATGATTTACATCTGGTAGAAGTATTTTTATTTTTATTTTTAATTTTTTTGATAAATAACGAAAGCAATTTTGTATTTTTTTCTTTTTGTTTGGACAAACATGCACTGCCCTGCGTTAAACCAGCTAACGCTTCCGTTCTAGTAATACAGATATTCGGAATAATAAACAATAAATTTATGCATTTAACGTAAAAATTACGAATGCGCATACCGGTTTTGGACTAAAAACTAAAAACGATAGAAAGAATTAAAACTGAAATAAAGCGGAATATTCATTAACTCACAAATAAACAAAATGAAATGAAACTCGAGCAAACCCAAAATGTTTAAGTGAATTGTTTAACAATAACCTGTAGCGTACATACATACATACATACATACATACAACCTTTAAGTTCAATAAACAAGTTTAACAAAAAGTTCAATCTCCAAAGGAAAACATAGATAAAATAAAAAATGCGGATGCATAACAATTGGCATAATGCATAAAAATATACAACAAAACTATAGCAAAAAAGTTCATACATATTTATGTACATAAGTATGTGTATGAAAGTACACTTATCTAAATGTGTGCACTCATGAATTTTACCGAGCGGTAAACGTCAAAAAGGTGAACACGATTTTTATAAATGAGCCACACGGCCGGCAGAAAACCCGCAAAAAAAAAGCAAGATGAAATTATACTCGCAAAAATATCTTAACGCAATATGATATTAAAATTGCATCAGCATTTTTATGGGTTTTTGTTTGTGTTTTCTTTACACTCTTACTAAATGAAGTTAGCCGATAAATTTTAATGAAATAGTGATCGTTTGGAGGGCATGGAACAACGCATATAATTAAACATTAAACGTGAATACAACAACAATATCGACAAACTAACAATAAAGATAGCATAATATAGATTGGCAAAATTTGCTATTCTTTGTGTACATACATATGTATATTAGGGCGGGTCGAAAATCTAATTTTTCTCAAATCCCTTGGTAATAGTGAAAATATATTGTATCATGAAGTCAACAACAAGCCTGCCAAATATTACTATTTTATTTTAATTGTAAGAGCCTGCGCATCGACCGCCAAGTGACCCATAGCACATTAGTCGAATAAGACCAATTCCTGTTAAAAATTCTGGGTTCAGCAAAAAGGTTTGGTGCATATTATTAGAATATGAATCCGTTAAGGCAAAAAATAAAGTTAAATATTTATCATTTCTCGCAGCCCTTTAGCTTATCGTTAGTCTCAAAGTTACCTTTTTTCAATACAATTTTAATTGTTCTCTTGATAACTGCACTGGCCTATAGTCAAAAGATATGAAGAACAGCATTAATACTGCTGGGGTGAATTTAGATCGCTGGTTCCAAATATTCTAATCTTTTTTTAATATTAGCTAATAGTTTGTGAAGTTTTGCAAATTTGGGAATAATTTCGGTAGCTCTAATAGAAAAGGCATTATTTTCCATCGCGGTGAAAAAATTTTGTTTATGCAAATGAGTATGGAAACACTGAACAGGCACAACTTCTAGAAACACTAATTAGTTTACTTATGTTTATGCATACAATATAGAAATTGCAAATATAGGAAAATGACAATAACATTTTTTCAAAACTTTTTAAATTTTAAAATAATTTGTTTATAATCTAAACGATTTTAATCATATTATTATCGTAAACCAGTAATAGCAAGTCTCGCCTTCAATTTGGTAATTATTACGTGCCGATCGAGTAACATTTACCAAAATTATATCGAGAAAGTTTTTTTTTTGATGTATCTTCAATTGTATAAAAAACTTTTAGATAAAAGAGTTGGATTACAGAAAAGTGTGCCAGGGAGTGACTTTTTTCGTTCAAGCTGAATGTAAAGCAATATCGTTCAATTGGAGAGTCCCCAAAAGGATTTCCCAGGATATGTTAAAGACTATTGCATTTACCTACAGTCACTTTTTCACATAACGGAATTAACTAAAATATTTAAGTATGTCCGTCCCCTACTTTCATATAACGGCAAATTTAGAAACCGCGAAAAATGTGCTTCTTCGGCGACTAATGAAACCATTCCGCACCACTTTCCGATTCCTAATCTTGGACAATACATGTTTGACTTCATTCAGCACGATCTTGAAAACTCCATGGTCCTTTTAAGATTATATAAACATCCGAAAACTTTAAAACGTTTGAAATAAATCTCGTATCACTTTCTCTTATTTTCCACTTGCTTGCTGAAGTAATGAATAAGGGAAAATTATAGTTTTTATAAGTTTTATCTTAATATCTTGAAAACTTGTAGTTCCGCCCTCTAAAGATAAGTTTTGAATTAATCTTTCGTGGCCAATAATAATTGACTTAGACCTAAGACATTATAATATTACTATTACAATACGGTCAAACGCCTTTTATTTTCCGCCAGACAAAATCGACCCGGCCTAATGTATATGTACATATGTAGGTATGCATGGATGGATGTTCATACATATGAACACTCTTATAGTAGAAATTAGTCCGCTACTATTGTTTTTTTTTTGTTGTGTAAGAATGAAATACATTTGTTAAAATTTACATTTTTCATATACATATTCAAAAGGCGGCCACTTGTTTAGGTAACTGTCGATAAGAGTAAATTAAGTTAATATTCTTTCGGTACACGATTTTTATTTTTTTGACGATCAAAATCTTCCAATGTAC
>NW_023459512.1:44741-55424 GCF_013731165.1 Rhagoletis pomonella | reverse complement strand
TCTGTAGTATGCAGTACTGGGTTTGACCGTGAAAAAACCCCATCATAGTTACTACGTAGCCGTCCTCTGATCGAAAAATAAGAAACCAAATGGATGATGTGGTCATACATATACGGAAGACACGCTTCCAGTATTTTAGAAGTACGAACCTGGTTCATAATACGACAAAAACCAAAATTCTAAACTTTTTACAAAAACTAGGAAAGTTCTATAAAATTTATATTAAATTTAATGAAAGTTTCCAACTTATTGACCAGATTTTTTAGAAATATTTCAAGACTGCAATTTTTAGCCCACTGATTTTTAATACAAAAATATGCAAGCTTGAAGTTGCTTCAAACTACATTAATTTTTTATATTCTTTTAGTGAACTTTCTTACTTCCATACAAAAATAAATGCAGTCACATATTGTATGGAGAAAATTGAGCAAGCCCGTACACAAAAAAAAACTTAAAAATTAATAGTAATTTGTAGAAACTTTAAAGGTGTCAAAAATCATGAAATACTCATAATCATTTTATATATAAAAACATCAATTCTAGTGAGCTACAAAATCAAAAAAATCAAAATATTTCTAATTTAAGTCTGGAAATTCGCACGAAAACTAATGGAAATGTCATCGAATTTTTTCCAATTTTTTGTTTGTACAGTTCAGAATCGTGGCTTTTATGGGTATTGTTTTACTATGAACCAAAATTTTATAAAAAATAAAAATTATTTGACTTGGGAGACTAGAAATCTTAACAGAATAAATTTGGGATGTCCCATTTTGAGATGGCAGTAAATGTATGTGTATCTAGAAAACCACTTCACCAATCTGTACGGAATTTGATACACATATTACGCCCAACCGTTTTGAATTTTTTTTGAAAACGTACAAAAACCACGCCCTCTAGAAATACCGTTAACTTTGAGTTTTCGAAAATTTCCGTTTTTACAAGCTTTTGTTTACTTATAACTCCTTCAGCATTTAAACAAAATAAATCACGCACGAATTTATTTGATGTATAATTTACTTTTGTGTGTTCAATTAAGAAATTTATATATAACCTTGAATCGCGCGGTTCTGAACATGCATATCTTTTATATCTCCGATGTAATTACAAAAGTTGGTGAGCTATATTTTCGTGGGCAATATTTTGTTTTTAATTATGTGGTAATTTTGCACTTAGATAGGTGTTACTATCCAAAATTGAAAATTAAAATAATATATTGTCACCTTAAAAACAGTCCTGAAAGCATTTTGTATTTATGTATGCTGTTAAAAAAAAAAAACTTCCGTTTAGGGTGTTCTTCGGGTTACTAAAAATAATTACGACTGCGAATCCTGAAGCACCTAGATTTCTCTATCGGGTAGCTATCGCAATTTAATTAATAATCCAGTTGCACACTCAGCAGAAAAACACCGCCTCAAAGGCATTGCTAATTTCCTTTTCTTTCAGTCACGTGACGTGTCCTTTAAATGCCCTGTGGCGTATACAAGGCAATAGCATACCGAGCCATAAAACTCAAGCGAGTAAGCTTTTAGTTTATACACACACATTTATACACATATGTACGAATATATGCACGAATGCATGCATATACATATATGTATACGTATAAATATAGTTGTGTTTTTGTTTTCCATATTTGTTTTTATCATTAATTATGCGTAACATGTGACTCCAAACGCCACGACCGACTGACCGAGTTATGGTTTCTCGTAGCTGTCAACATCAGACGGCATCCCGTCGTCATCTGTATCGTCAACAACATTTGCCGCCAATTAACTTCGCGCGCACTTACAAATACACTAACACAATATTAAATAATCCCACAACAGTAGCTTACATATACATATGTATGTATAAGTAGCTACATATATTTATGTACGAGTATGTATGTGTTTTAAGACGAGAGTATGCTTGCAATTAGCGAGCGTGCTGTTTCCTTTTTCCCTTTTTACACACTTTGAAAACTTTTATATTTGATGCCTCACTGACAGTTACACTAAATATTTTGACTTCCATTGCCGTGGCAGGCACGTACAAGTAGGTACACTTAGAGGAAGGCATATTTACAGGCGCACAAGCTGGTGGTTGCAGTTGTGTAGCGCAAATATAAGTGAGTGGAAAATTTGGGGTCGTTAGATTGCGGCGAATTACTAATGAACTCTCTGATATTTGGTTTTCCATTTATTTGTTGTTGTTTGCTACACGTTTATGTTTGTTCGCATATGTGTTTGCCATTTCACCGTCACTGCTGTCATTGAAAAATGTCACTGCAAATGTGGAATTTGTCACATCCAATTAACAACTCATTCGCTCATAATGCTTACATGCCCACACGCCTAGCGATTGAGGGGCTGAGTGGTTGAATGGCAGTGACAGCCACTTTTTTGTAGGTAAATTTTCGTTTAGTTGAAGCAGATATCATTTATCACATACATATATGTAGTCGTGGTAAATATAGACACTATGTATTCTGCAAACTAATTTTATAAGTATATCCATTTTTAATTTAAAAACACATACACATGTTTTAAGATACTTTAATTAGAAGAGCACACTCAAACATATACAAAAATTATAACAATTAAAACTATTTACCAAAAAAAAAAAACAAGTGCACGAATTGCACAGCTGTGCCACTCACATTCACTCAAGTTTTTGTTGATGCCGAATTTTATATACATAAGTATGTACACCAGGACGATTATATACGCAGATATGTATGTATGTGTGTACCAGTATATAAATGCACACGATATAACATACAATGGCGCGCGCGTTCCCACACACAAACCGAAACGCTCACACGCACACACCCAAACACTGATAGTACACTATATAGCAGGTGTTGTTGTAGTGAACACTCCCGTTATATTTCCTTCCGTAAAGTGAACCAATAAAGATGACAGCGCGACGATGACTAAATGATGCAGTGGTCCGTCGCATGTTGGTTGGTAGCTTCCAACATCGAGAGCGCGTGGCAGGTGTGGTGAACTTCTATTGAGATTGCTCGGAGAGAAATTGCGTGAAGAACACAAAAGGATGCTGTGAAACAGCTGATACATGTATATAAGGAGTTGAAGTGATGCGGAGTTTGGCTGCTGTAAGAGCTTCACAGAGATAGACGATAGACGAGAGAGAACTGAAATTATCAGTATGTATTTTGTGGAAAAAATGCCAAGCGCGAGAGTATTATTCGAAAGGATGCCGCGGTGAGTGATAAGAAAGCTTCACGAAGCTCGTTGCATGTACACAGTGGTATGTGGGTATGTATATAAATCTTTAAAAAATTAGTATTTATTTACTGAGAAATATGTGTGATGATTAACAAAGGGTTAGGGCAAGTAACCTTGACAACCAGCCAAGTTCCTACACCCTTCTTTGGAAAAAAGTTAATAGAAGTTTGAAGGAGTTGCCGCTCAAACTTGACATTGTAGTTGGTTAGGAAATAGAAAAATAGTGATTCATAAAAGATGTTCCTTATATACCGGTGCAGAGTCCCTTAAGCGAAAGGCCTAAGAAACATTGAACTTTCTTAGTGAGTTCCAAAAACTCTTTGGCAATTTACATAATGGGTAATTCTAAGGAGTTCGACTGCTAGCGAATGGAAATGAGCTAGGCCGGCTATTCGTACAGAATTTTCTCTTCATATGAGAATGTAAGCAATTAAACAGGCATTAAGTTACTTGATGTCAACTACCAGCAAGGGGTTGTGCGCTGGACTTTGGACCCGCCACGCAGTGAAAAGACTAAGTAAATCTCGGATAATTGACCCACATAAAAATATTTGAAGTATTTGTCTGAATGTTCGGGCCTTCTGTTGGTAATATGACTGTTTCTAAATGCTCCCGATCTTACAGAAATACCAAGCTAACATCACCACAATACAAGAATTGCGATGGGGTATGCATCACGCGACGTTTATTACAGCTGTCAGGAGACGGCGCGAACTAGATGTCAGATGATGTTGTGGTCGGGAGGAGACCGCGACATCTTTTCTCGAGGTTCATTACGCATCAAAACTGAGTTCAACTACATTAGCTTCATGCAAGTACACGCCCGACGGAGAATAAGAAGGATTAGGCTAAATCGCACTTTTACGAGTGCGCAAAATAAGCTTATGCGGGTGGGAAAACATTGACATTTGATTTAACAGTCGGAAAATTCAGCAGCCATAACTAAGGTGGCTGACCGACTTCGCCGCCGCACAGAACATAAGAGGCAGTAGTATCGCAGGCACTAGAGTCGAAACGCTTAAAAAGCCACTTTGGTGTTGTCCGCTCAAAGAACAAAATACCAAATCAAATACGTTGTAATAGTGGGAAAAAATGCCTCGAGTATTCTTGATGTTCATATTATCCAGGAGCGCACATGCTGACATTGCCCCCTTGCCTTACATAAGTTCGACGTTGAAACCACAGACCAACGGGACATTTCAAAACTGGCTTTCAAGAGTTCCTAAAATTCAAAACCGCCATTGCCCAGATACTCAGAGCATGTCAAAATCTGCGAAAGACTTTCGATAAGCAAAGCGGTGTACATTACCTTTTTCGATTTTGAATCCACTTTTGAAAGCTCTAAGAGAAACTGCCCCTAGGACGCTATGTAAAACTTATCCCCCAAGTGGTAAATATTGTCTTATTTTGGGGAAAATTTTGAGCTTTAATGTGCAGTTCAGGGGCAATTTAAATTAAAATAAGCTAAATCAGGCTCCAAAAGCACCAAAATGGCAACACTGGCTAACAAGTCCGAAGATGAAGACAAAGCGAAAGCGAGTGCGAACACGAACACGAACACCAATACTAAGGGCCGGTTTCTTAAAGCCTAGTTGACATTCATCTTCGGTTAACATCGTTATCGACATCTTCGACTCCATGCATATAACACGGTGTCGGTAACGTCGATAACTATGTTTAACCAGAGATTAGTGTCAACCAGGCTTAGAGCAACCGGCTCTAATTCGTAAGCTAATATTAAAAGTAATACAAACTTCTGCAGTATTAAACGAAATGATTTCATATGGTGCTAGTCAAATATTAACTCATAGAAGATACTCTTCATGGCATTTATTTATTAGCTGATGGTTGATGTTAATGTGGGTCGCTAATTTTGTAATAATATTTTGTATTCGTATTGATTTATTAAATTTAATTCAATACAATCTAAACGAATACCTAATGTACGGGCTTAAACTTAAATCTGCTCTCTTTAGTGGCTGTGGCTCCGACATGGGCCCGCAGGTCAAGCTGAAGGCGCTGGATTGAATTTTTCTTTTTTTTTTGTTTAATTTGGAAACACTCCTTCGAGGCTTCCTACGGATGACCAGAAGGAGCTGTTATCAAAAATAATCGTATGACTATTATAGTGTATATTGGCGGGTTTTTGATTGCATTTTTTCAGCTATTCAACAAAACCCATATACAATTGAGCATAAAATCGCCAGAAACTGTAGCCGATATGTGTGTACATAACGGTATAAATACATACATATGTATATACTTATGCGTATAAGTGAATTTTATCGATTAATGCTTTTCATAGCAACAATAAAAAGATCTGACACTTTTAAGGCATTGTAAAATAAATTCGAGAACAGGTGAGAGCTAAAAGAGAAGTTGTCCGTGATAAAATTATCAAGTTTTCAATCAATTCGCAGCAACAGTGAAAGGCGCGCGTAAGTTCGCTTCATTGCCACCACATAATCAAGGTGCTTACTTAGGTGTTCATAGAAGTGCGGCAAATGCAACTAGATATGTACATAGGTGTATGTATGTATGTATATACATTGAGATTTACTCATCGAATTGAGTTGCAATACAAATGTGCGAATAATCTTAAGCCGTCATCACTTTTCGCAGAGCCGGTCGCGCGCCAACAGCTGATATTTATCAGCCAGTGCTGCGTGTATGAAAGCACATGAACGCACACATATATGTGCATATTTACATACTTATGTACATGCATACTTACACAGATACATAAACATTTTATATAGTAGTTTATGCCTACATACATATATCAGACGTCATAGTTACCCTGTGAGCTTTTTGCCCCATGTCACGAAGTGCTTGAACTATGTACGTATGTATATGTCGACGTAGTGGCAGAAAGGAGCATACTGTAAGGCGCGCTAGCTATAAAACTCACGCTTCTACAACGCTTAAGTACCAAATAGTTGCTTTGCGAATGCCTTGTGAACTTTTTTCTTAGCGTTTTTAATAACTTATGCGAAACACCTGCGCTCACCTCAACTTAACGTTATGTACGAGTATACGATAAGGCAAAGGACAACAACAACGATTTACTTTATGCTTAGTTTTAATGGTTGTGCATATTTTTCCATTTTACTTTTTAAGCTTAACGGCGGGCACTTAAACGCGGTTATTCCTTCAAAGCTGTATACGTCATAGTTAGTTAGTTAGTTAGTGTGAAAGGTCACCGTTAAAAGTGTTTATAGGTAAAAGCAATAACAACAAAATCGCCAATAGCGGGCATAACATGAAATTGTGCTTAAGGGTTGCCGTAAAAAGAAATATTTTCGCACATATTTTTTATATAGTTTTTCTTGCACATTTCCATTTAATTTACGAGCTATTTATGGCATCTACAGCATATTTTAGCATTTTTGGAATTGTTGCTTGAATCATCGTCTGCTGTTGAGAGGCTTAAGATACCCACTATATGTAGATAGGCTGATCAGTATACGATGGGGTATTTCTTGGCAATGCTTTACGATACACAAATATGTATGTATATATTTATAGTAATGTGCTTACTTGTATGCAAATGTCTTCTTGTGTTATCTTGCCTTTCTTATCGTTGGCCACCATTCGAGCAAACTGATTACTGGGATTCTGTACATAGCGTGTGCTTAGACTTGGTATGCTGTTGTAAGTGTTGGAGTTTCCATAAATAATACACCTATGTATATTTACATTCTCTTGCTAGGTTTATCTTTGCGAAAGGAAACACATACATACATACTTAGTATGTTTTGTTTATTGGGTACAACAAAAAAAAGGTACGCCGCAACAAAGAAGATTTTTGGTATCCATTTGGCCGCCCAATATGCAATTACCGTCCCTTCTAAATACTAACAGTGTCTTGGTAGTCGAAGTCGTTATACTTACGTGTTGACCTGCAAAAGACTTAAAGTGTTTCAGTCTTCGCCTGACCAATGCCGGAAAATCAAACATAATGTGCTCTGACGCCTCCTCTTGTTCAAAAAATGACGGTATTACGTATCACTGGAGAGGTCGATCCGCTTGTGACCGGTTAGGTAAGCAATAGGCAACTGTTTTCAAAAGACTTACATACGTGGTCTTTTATAGCAAAAAAATATCCGAAAAGTCCAGCTTTTATAACGCCGTTGTATAACGATATTGAGTGAAGTCCACCTCTAGAGAGATAGCTCCATAGGCGGTGTTATCAAAAGTCCCAGCAATGTCCAAGAAGGCAAATAGAGCTTTTCATTCTTTGCCGTTCCAGAGCATCTTTTTCTCGAAAATTCTTGGTTTAATTTTCAAAACTAGGTTGATACTCCTACCATCTAATTAGGATGTGGAAAAGTTGGCCCTTTGTAGCGCCCAGTAAAGGAAACTAACTTAGTTTTAGTTCGGTATACTTCCGGGCTATAGAGGCCGCCAGAGGACTCCCCGCTAAGGGATGCTCCTCTTGACTGACTTCGGAATCAGATGCTTAGTCCCAAACCAATGAATCTGCGCACAAGCAGTCTAACAAGTGCCTTCTCCACCTGGAGAGCCAACTTGACTTAAGGGTATCTACATACAACAACAAATACAACAACCAAATTTAAGGTATTCGTATTCGTAATGGTTATAGTAATAGTAATGGTGGTAATCTAAGAATATGAGTGTACATAAAATATAATGGTAATGGCAATGATAATGATAATGTTAGTTTTAACAGTAATTATAATGGTGATGGTAATGATAATAGTTATTGTAATGGTAGTGAAAATGGTAAGAGAAATCCTAATGATAATCGTAATTGTTATTGTAATGATAATGTAACGAAAATTTTAATAGTAATCGAAGAATCTTTTTAATTGTTATTATAATGGCAGTGGTAATGGTAATGGTAACGGAAATGGTAATGGTAATGGTAATGGTTATGGTTATATTTATGGTAATGATAATGGTCATAGTATTGGAAATGGTATTGGAAACAGTTTAGGCGGTGGTTATACTATTGGCTTTTATTTACAAACCCATCCCAAGCAATATTATGACAACCGGATCACCAAAAGCCGTCACAACAGCAACATTCCCCAAAACCCTAAAAAATTCATAATTTTTAAAAAACAGCAACTTTCCTAGAAATGCGCATATCCCGCGTTTTGGTCTCGTAATTGTTACGACAACGAGGAGCAGCATGATTCAATTATGAAAGGTTTTGTAAGAAAAATTTTCTCCACTCCACTCCTAAAAATAAAAACAGTGATATTTATTTTCCAAATTTCTTTGCAAGTTTAAAGAACATTTTTAAATTTTTAGTAGTGAAAGTTTTTACTTTTTAAATTTGAAGAAATGTTTGTTCTGCATTCGCTGGCCACAAAACAAAATGTGTGAGAATCGTTAGCCTACAGAAACTCAATGTAGGCTAAAAAGACGAAATTCCCTTAGATGCCGATTGTCGACATACGTGGATACCTATTGATTCTGCCAAGTTGATGTAAAGTGAAGTGCGCAATGGTTTTGGTGAATGCGCCAACGAGGATATCTTATTACATTAAACGAGCAATTTCCATAGGGTTCTCGGAAACGGCTCTAACGATTTTGATGAAAATTCGTACACGGATAATGTATTAGATTTTAAGGTCATATGAATAGGCACTATCTCCGAGAAGACTCGTATAAGGTTGCCACCTATTCGAAATAAGTTACAAATTAATTAAAACATCATAATATGGGTATCAAATAGAAGGAATTTTACAGATAGCCAATTCCAAAATATTTTAATAGGGTTGCCACCTCTTTTAATCGCATATTTATTTAATTTTGTTTGTTTAAAAAAAAGGTAAAATATCACTATTCATGGGTACCAAGAGAAGGTTTTTAAACAATGCTTTCCCTATATGCAAAATGTTTTCCCTTATGATAATAGTGTAAGGTTGCCACTTAATTTCGATTCCACGCAATTTTTCTAAAACATCGCAATATGGGTATCAAATGAAAGGTATTGTTGAGAGTTTTTGTCAGAAATATTTTCCATCAGGGTTGCCACGCTTCTATCTAATACAAGATTTTATTTTGTTAATTTCAATCAGCATTTTTTTATGTATATACAGTAAATATACGCTCAAGATATGTACCATTCATTCCAGCGTATTTCGGAACAGAGTTACCACCTAAATTTTGGAGTAAGAAATTTTTTTAATATATATCGAAATACAATTTTTTTTTATTTCCAAAATATTTTTTTGAAGCTATCCACATCTTGATAACTTTAAAATGTATATGCACACCAAGCAAAACTCGGTCAACCTGGTAGTTTAGGTATTACCCTACACAACACAATCCTGCAGTGGAATTCTGACAATAGCTACGCTAAATTTCCATCGCTTAAATTCTCTAAATTAAAAGCCGTGTGGCCTAAAAGTAAGCAATATAGAAAAGTAACAGAAGGAGAGTGTAATCGGCAAATCTGGCAGTATGAGGGGCATGTAACTAAACGTTGCATGTTGTTAGGCGCGCCTGATATTCTTTTGGAGACCTATAGCGTCCAAAATTAGCGATAGCGAATGTTGAGATTCGGCTGCTGGTGTCTTCCGATGAGAATTTGACGCAATATAATATTATCAAACCGCGTCCATGGGGGCCAATCGTAACATACGACAGCTCGGTTTAGTCAATGGCGCGATGTAATTGCACACTTAGGGCACTTCCCATTTGACGATGTGGATCACGTTCCCTGTCTCAGTCGTTCAGTAGCTGCGTGTCCTTTTTATTCTTCCTTTATTCTGACGGCGTCATAATCTCCCCAGAACACTGAAAATGCAACATCAAAGAATTCGAATTACCATATCCGTAACAACCGAGCAAATAACCGCGAATGAAACGTAAGATCCAAGTGCTTTATTTGGCGTTTTATAATCAAAACTCCATAATATTTCCCCAAAAAAAATTGCTTCTTCATATCCATCTACTGTAAATGGTGCCGCAAAGAATTTCCAAGGCAGACAAATACAATAGAAAAACAGCTCACCAGGGACCATCCATTCTTGAGTTATGCGCAACTTTGGTATATACATAGCAATATTTTTTTTTTAATAACAATCACACATATATTCCACATTTTTGTGGAATGTCGCTACCATTTAGGAGGTGTGATTGAATTCTTCCATTTTTTTTCTTCTGCTTCCAAACACCATCACTTGCAAAACCTTGAATAATTGAATCATGGAGGAGCTGCATATCTCGTCAAGGACTGACAGCTGGCTAACACACCTGCCTGGAATATAAGCGATGCATATACATATGTACGTATGTGTATTTCCATAATTACTACAAAAACCTTCTTAATAAAGATTCATATTACCGAGAGCATTCAAATCCTTGGCCTACTTGCGATCGCAAAAGCGTGTATATTTGTGCTTTTAGTTAATAAACTAAAAATGGCAAAAGTAGCAAAAATTAAACATATTAAAATTTTTTGATATAAAATGCG
>NW_023459512.1:30590-44341 GCF_013731165.1 Rhagoletis pomonella | reverse complement strand
AAAAAAAAAGGGGAAGCTCTAAGTATGTCCCTACAAGAAACTAATGAAAGTACAAGGATGTGCTCGTTAGCAAGAAAGTAGAAACAAGTAATTGCATGCTACGCTACACTCGGTGATATCTGCAAATTTGTTCATGTAGATAAATAGTACAAACAACAACAGACCCAAAAAAAGTTATGGGTAAAATAAGTCAAATGGTCTGGATTGCGCATACCGACCTAACGACCACTCAATGCTGGCGCAGGTTGATATTGCCGCAAAGGAAACAATTGTAAGAATAGCTGTAACTGCAAGCCTTTTCACATTTATCCGCATAGCGAAAAAGGTGGAGTGGAAATTTTGACACAATAAGTAGATTCCGTCTTGTCGATTTGAAAGTGTAGAACCGAATAAGGGCCCCTTAGTACCACGTTCGTATAAGTCCTAACCTTCTGCAAGTGACCCCGTTTTCCTAAACCACTCCAGAAACGTTTCTAATTCCGTTAGACGTCTTGCAATTGGACGCATTTCTAGTGAACTCTTACCTTTCGGATAGGAGTCCGATTCCGCAAGCTCCAACAGTTTGTTTCTAACCACTAAACGTTTCAGTAGGTCACTAATGACGAGGGCGGACGTACCAAAAAAATATTTATAAGGAACCCTCAGATCTTTCCACAGATAAAAGCGTCTACGTCAGATTATCGTGAAAAATCGACTACCTGCTAGCTCTGAATCGACATGCTCAACAGAACGCAGATGGATCAAAGTTTGGAAGTACGGTTGGCAGAGATGCTTTTTGCCAAGAATTCTCTATCAATACTAGGTCCAGGTTTCCAGATTACTGCAATTTCTTTCAAGCAGAAATAGCTGGCAAGGAAATATACCTTTGAAATATTATCGGATAGGGGGCAGTTGGGGATAGCACTATTCTCATTCTATGATTGTAGTTGACACACAAGTTTTTAACTAGCTCGGTAACTGCCATTTGCGTAAGTATTGAGTTTATTTAGAGGCTTCATGTAGACTTGGGATCTTCACATTGAAATCCGGAATGAAAGTCAGAGCATACTGACTTATTGCTTGCAATAAAGTCAAATTTGTTCAAAGTACGAGAGCGTATCTTAAACTCAAAGCTGCAGCCATTTAAAGGAGCTTCAAATCTTTCCTTGTTTCTTCGACTACTGGAAATAACTTATTTTTAAAAGTCTAGACGCATAAGTGTCCCGATTTTTTCATATTTGTACCGATTAAATCCCGTGTGTTTTCTTTACTGAATCAATAAGAGTCTCGCTGTACTATTGCTTAAAAATAATTTTTCGTGAAAAGGTGGCAGCACTTTCGGTATCACAAAGGACATAAAATATAAGGGAGCTATAAACATAGCCAGCATCCTTATTCTCTATGATCTTTGGCTAGGATTCAATAATACAAGTTTATGTAATTTGTGGTAGCTCAAGGGGAAGAATGTGATCGCCTCTTGCAAAAACGGCAGTAGAAAGGTAGTTAAAAAAGTATGCAAAGTGTAGGTACAATCAGAAGTAAAATGTGTTATTATTAATATGTGAATTTACATTATATTTGGTGTTTTAATGGAAATACTAAGCAATACTTAAAAATATGCATTTTTAATTTAACTAATGTGTCATTTCCTTGAACAAATCTAAAATACCACCTGTTTAGCTATGCAAAAACGAAAGAATCAGGTTAATAGAACTTTTCACCCTATTTGGCGCAAGTAAAAAATAAAGAAGCTATAGGATTTTTTGATTTCTTAAATATTAATATCTTATGAACTACAAAATGATTAAAAATCTTATGACATCACAATAGAGATAATTAATTTATCTTTCAGATGATGTACATAATTAATATGAGTTTCTATATTTTTAAGCAAGGACCGAACATAACAGCTATTGATGAAACCCGTCATTGAAAAATTCACTAAGAAGGAAATGTTCTACAACTAAGGGCCAGTTTCTCAATGCCTGGTTAACCCTAACTACAAGTTAAACATTGTCGGTATCGACTCCCTGCTATATGTTATAACTGGCTATAAGTGATACATACCAATCGATTTCTTTTTTCACAAAATAACAGTTATTTTTGCTTTTTATTTTATAGATCCAAAATAACAATTATTTTTGATTTTTATCTAAATAATCTGTAAATTATAGTTACATATTTGTGATTTTTGTATTATATGTCTTACACAACAGTTATTGAAGACTTTTATTTATAAGAGTTATCGACAAAAATCAGTCACCGACTATTATTTTTGAAGTCATACGTATAAAAGTCATTATCGTTTTTCTCAGTTAAAAGGGTGTTGGAGAACCAAAGTTTACTACGACTTATACAAATGACTTTTATAAGTATGATTTTAAAAATAAAAGTCTGTGACTGATTTATATTGATGACTTTTATAAACAAATGTCCTTAATAACTGTTATCTAAGAAATATAATTTAAAAATCAATAATAACTGTTAAAAAACAGTTTTTATTTTGGATTTATAAAATATAAATCAGAAAAAACTGCTATTTAAGGAGTAATTAAATAAAGATCAAAAAATAATTATTAAAGAGCAATTTTTTTTAATAAAAGTTTTAACTGTTAAGGACCCTGTTTTTAAGCCAAATACACTAAAAAATGAACAAACATTATTTTTTTATGAATAATTAATGCTGACGAAATTTACATTGTTTAGAAAACAAAAGTTATTACCTTTAATTCTGTATACATATTTTATTATGATCTGCTTCTGGACTTCAAGAATTTAGTCAATATGAAATATATAAATAAACAAAGCAAATAAACCTTCTATCTTCTTTATTTTTTACCTGCGCCAAATAAAAATATAAAAGTTCGATCAAACCGCATTTTTGGTTTTTTTATAGGCAAACGGTCGCTATTCTAGACTTGTTCCAGGAAATTACGCAATCGAAGGTGTTCCAACGAAAATTTAGTACGAAGAAATTTAGGTTTTACTACTAATATAACTAGAAACTGTAGAGTCAGCAACATTCTGCACTGGTAAAGGAGCCGATTTTATGCGTGGAAGCGAAAATACTGTTTTATTACAAAAACTTTCTATTATTCAATAATGAACTTGGTTATGTTTTATTCTGTCAAACTGGTACGCTCGCTATATTGCAGTCTATCATTCTTGTAAATTTTTTAGGGTTTTATAATTATTTGATGTTTTGAATGAAACGAGTCTAACTTGAGTTTAAATAATACTAATTCCCTTAAAAAAGTCCCTTAAAAAAGTCAAAATTTTCAAACTTTGTATAAAAATTAGCAACATTCGTTAATGTTTCATCAAAATTTTGAGCTTTTTAATTAGATTCCTTAGAAACATTCTGAGTGTAAAGTTTTGTAGCACATGCAATTCGAAGTGCAAATTTTAAGTAGCTAGGAAATTATGAAATATACTTTGTATGGAAGATAATGCGAGAACAAAAAATTGCCAACAACTAACGGTGAGTCCAACCAATCTACTTCAAACTTGCACTTTATTATATGTACTTAAATTTAGTGGGCTACAAAACTGCATACTCTAAACAATCTGATTAAAATGTTTATGATTTTGCTCAGCAGTGTTTTAAATTCGTAAAATTTTGATAAATGTTCTACAAAATTTTAAATTTTTATTTACATGTTTTTTAAACGAAAAAGTAGCCAAAACTTGCTAAAAAGTCCTTTCCCTATACAAATTCTCGCCACCGTATATATTGTGCGTATACATTTTTATACTGTGACATTTTTAAGATAATTTTTCAAGATTTTCTCACGTTTTTTGTCTTAAATAAAACTGTATTAAATAATGTCATGCCTATGCATTCTAAAAACGAAATTTTATATTCGTATTCGATGCTTTAGAAATGTCCCGATTTTTGGCCACAGAAATCTGGTCACCGTAGCTATACCTGCTCTTCTCATCCATGTTTTCCTTTCCGCTTTTCTCGATTGTTTCTCACATCTGTCTTCGGTGGAAATATCAAACAAAGCTTTGACGCCACCAACAACTCAGTCATTCCACGAATAGCTAAATACTTAAGAATCTATGTTTTCGCAATTGTCCACCCATTTCTATATTCCCGCAATGCTCCAAAGTCAAAGCACCAGAGCCAAATTCCATAAACGTATACAAAAATAAGCTAAATTAAAAGTGCTCAACATAGCCAATGCCAAACGATGTGGAAAGTGAAGAGACCGTTTACCCGAATATTCCATAAAACGAAACCTTGAAACGAATGCAACTTCCACGCTTGCGCTATTTGCGTTTTTTTTTTCTGGTGCATACCCTTTTGTAGTAAAAGCGATTGGGCGGACGGCAAATCCGCTGGGATACTCAACCTGTTATTGTCCTTAATCGTATTGAACAATGGCAGCCACAGAGGATTGCATGGCAAGGACAAACGGAAACGGCGCGCAAACCAACAAATAAAACTACTTTGTGTGAGCTTAACGAAAATTCGCTACTGGTTTGAATGATGGCTTACTAGAGGGGATGTGGAAGGCTGCAACCAGAGTAACGTTGCAAGCTATCTCTTAGATATTTTTGCTATAGTAGTAGTTTTTTCCGCTGCGTCACGCTTGATACTTACCTCCTGCTAACAAAGTTGCTGAAATGGATGGGTGGCTGAATTGTGGAATTGCTGTCTGCTCGGTTGGTTGGCTTGATTCGTTTCCCTGATTCTAGCTAAAGTTCATTAAGATCAATAGCTTGCTACGGAAGCTCGGTTGAAGTGCATGGAAAGAAGGATTGAGTAGCGCAAAGCAAATAAAAATGTAGCAAGCATGACAATTTAGCGAAGGTGGAGTGTGCTATGAAATTAATTGCATACTCATACATATTTCTTTTATTTGGATTAATTAATTGCTTTTGACACATGCCCCGCCAACAGCCATGGCTTACCATTGATTGTTGGCGCTGCAAGTGAAAAACGAATTAGGGACACAATTTGTAATCCAATAGGTAGCTGAGTAATTTATTTAAAGATAGAGCTTTAAGGATTTACGTAAATAAGTAAACACCTTTAGGGGACTTTCGAGGTAACTATTCTACGCAAGCTATATGCTTCCGTTTGTGTTGGAGACGAGTACCGAAGAAGATGGCAGCCCATCTGAGCTTTTTAACGACATGGGCATAGTTAAGCGCATAAATATAGAAGATTGCACTGGCTTAGACATGTGTATGGATGACGACGAGTTTGTGAAAATATCCTTCGTCTCCGCACTCATGGAAGGACAACGAAGGCAAGGGCTCCAACGAACACAATAGAAAGACCTGTCCGGACTTGGAATAAACCACTGGCCCAAATCCGCAAAAGAGAGAGGCAAATAGCGGAGATTTTTGGTCTCCGGGTCGCGGGTTGATATAGGCAGATATATCATTGAAAGGCACTTTCTTGGAATTGTCAAGCTGACCTTACTAAAGGAAACCTTCTTAGAGCCACCATAGTAAAATGAGATTGGGCTTAGCAAATTAGAGTCAGTTCAGGCATTGACCAACAGAACAGTGTTTGTTTTTTAAATATTTATCCGCCGCTGTAAGTGTGTAGCTTTGTTAAGTTTTCTTTGCCAGGCCGATCTTTTATAAATTTAATTATTGATTGTTGGTATTTGTTAATATTTCCGACAAGGTCGACGATGATACAATTTGGAACGGATTTCTCTTAATAGTCTAATACTATGCTTGGAAGGATTGGGAAATGTTTCCCTAAAACGTCTAAAATTACAACATCAATAACGAAATAGCAAGTATAATTTGTTTCACAGATGTTGGTTTGTAGTACATCAACTGTCATATGCATACATATGTATATAAATATGCGCTTATTTTAAAATTCCATGAAGAATCCAACACCGAAAATGAAAATCTTCCATTGCCCTCAAGTGCGCAACGACAACAAAATAAAATTTTCGGTGAAGGAGTAGTTGCCAAATTTAATTTTTCGCATCATTTAAGACACTTCACGCGTAACTTAGAAAGGATTTGGAAAAATAAAGGGTTAGAGTGGATCATAATTACACATACGCATTTGGTTAAACTACATACAACGCCAAGCAGAATTAGAGAACTGATTGTTAATTTAAGGACTGTGTATGATTTTGTTATACATAATTACTTTGGAAAAGTAATTAAAAAGGCTAACAATTTTAAACCTATAAAATATGTGTGTTTTATTCTACTTAGTGGATCTGCAAAAAGAGAATGGCAATTTGAATGCATTGAAAGACGTTTTGAGAAGAAACGTGGTCTGCTAAAACCGTCCATAATGAAAAAGTTGTACGTATGTTAGACTGGGTCGTAAAAATAAATTTTCAATTATCCCCCAAGTTTAACGCTTAAGGCGCTCGCCCAATGCCGGCTAGCTTTGCACGCCTTACATACTTCAATTTGCTCTAATTTACTGCCGAATGGCGGCTGGGAACGCTGTGAAAGCGACCAGCTGTGTAGTTAAAAAATCAAGGTCTGTTCCCTTAAACAAAGAATAATTTTCCCACAAATTCTAGAAAATTAAAACAAAAATAAATACATGACAATCTTCTCAAATTTTTTTTTTAATTAATGCGAATTATTTTTTGCACATCAAAGGAATACATATATACATATATGTATAACCAAACTTAATTTTATTAAAAACAAAATATAATCAAATTTTTCAAAAAAAAAACGACTGACCAGTAGTTTGACAACATAAATATCGCTATCTTTGATTGAAAAGTTGCTAAGTCCATATTTTGTGAAACCTCATATTTTGATATAGGAAGCAAGGATTAAGGAAGGATTAAGGTACTTGTTTTATTTTTTTTTTCTCGTTTCTCGTAACGAAAGGCAAATTTTTTAAGTTGAAAAGAGGCGCCGAAAATTCGATAAGGCCTGAATAATACGAAATCTTTTAATAAAGATCGAATCCTCTTGATTCGTATGGAATTTGTAAAAATGGACTTGAACTTTTCAGCCAGCGATATGTTAAATATAAATATGGAAGCATAGAATAATTTTTATTAAACTTTGAATTACTCATATTATATATTTTTTAACCGATTTAAAAAAAATTAGGAGGTTATCAATTTGTCGGAATACTTTTTTGTTTTTTTTTTTTATGTATGTTACCGCATAACTTTGGACCCCGTCAACTAATTTCGATAATTCTTTTAGTGTCACAGAGGTGGTCCCATACTAATCTGGTATAGATCCGACCATTGGATCATGAAAAAATAACGGTAATCCTAAATTTTTATATGAGAATTGAAGTCGGTTTTGTTTTTTGCTAAAAAATTACTTAATTTTATGATGTAAGCAACTTTTTGTTGATAAAAGTGTGCAGCGGTTTGTTTCATCATGTTTTTCAATTCATTTGGAACCCGTTTGTCAAAAGCCTACAAAACGCTTTCAAAGAAAACGTTTTAGTATATTCCAAATAACTTTTGACAGTTCTCAAAGCGAAGCAAGCAAAGCCAGCCTGCATTGACGACTTCGTTCAATTTAAATACCTTCGCTCCTAAACGGTTGCGCGCCTCGTCGATTTTTCGCAGGAGGAAATTCCACGGCAGTGAGTTCAATTTGCGAAATTTGCTATGTCGGTAGAGGTGTCTCATTTGATAGAGGAAAAAAATTCCAATCAGTGTTCGCTTTTGGTTCACCAAAAGCCAATTTCATTATATTTTCATTATAAAAAACCAAAACCAAAATCCATTGCAAAATGTTAAAATGGTTGAAACAATTAAAAATTAAAATATTTCACGTACTTTTAAATTTTCGCTCCTGTATCTGCGCCAAAAACCTTCAGCCCCATTTTTGATAACAGACTACCCTTGTGATTGCAACAGTCGCCAACGTAGGGTGGAGAGCACACGAGAGGAGCCGCCACATTGCGCCACGGGTAGTGACTGGGAAGTGAATGAAGGTTTCTTTAGATTTATTGAATGATTTTAAGTCCCCAGGCCCAGGTAGTAAGTATCCAGAGATGGTGAAGTGCGGGCTCAAAGAGCTTTTAGAGCAGCGGGCGGCAAAAGTTAAACTGTGTCTGTGTTGGTGAGCACAAAGAACTGCGCCGCATGAGCAACCCAGTAGGAAATTACGGGGAGGGAAACTAAATTTTTAACGCATCGGGCTTCAATAAAAGCATATAAATACTTTTATTTAATCGTCACCTGAATGCAAAACGACGTAACAAACATCGTCGCTGAAATGCAAAAAGTCATAACTCATAAAAAATTCAAACAATTCAGTGACAATTTTTGTTACGTCTTTCTGCATTTCATTTACTAAAAAAAGTGTCATAATCCAAAAAAGCAAAAAGCGAGTTAAGTATGCAAAAATGAAAGTTATCTACCTTTTTCTTATGATATGTAAACATTTCATAGCTGGGACGATTACCACTAGTCATTGGAACAAAATATGTATTAATTTTTCCCCAGGAGTACATGTGAATTCAAAACTTTAATTCCGTTTTTCTCGAGTTTTTAGTGTTTTGAATTATGACAGCATTTAAGTAATGGAGTGATATTTACATACATAAAAATTCAAATAAAAGATTAAGTTAATCCAAATAACCCACGTCAATATCGAAATTCATGTTCATCAAAATTTTTCATATCATTGTGAAATTATTAAGAATGTCTTTGAATACAACACAAAAGGCATTGTATGTCACCAAACGAATTTTCAATATATGTATGTACATACATATTTCTCGCAAGGCATCTTTGTATTCAAGAAACAAAGCAGAACACTCATCCGCGATGTTGATTCGTTGCTGTCACAGTATATACAGTATAGACCTTTTTGAGTACTCCTCGGGGGTAAAATCTGATCAGGGTTAATAATGATAAGGAGCATGAATTTTGCTGATTCAGAGTTGCATACAAAATTACTGTGGTGTGAAAGGGGGCAACAGCCGTACTATGGCAGAGTGGCACAAGTTTTGTAAACATATACTTTTCTTATAAAA
This sequence comes from Rhagoletis pomonella, assembly GCF_013731165.1. NCBI lineage: Eukaryota > Metazoa > Arthropoda > Insecta > Diptera > Tephritidae > Rhagoletis > Rhagoletis pomonella. The sequence goes on along the minus strand of NW_023459512.1, from coordinate 35,397 downwards.
CTTAAATATATTTGGAATTATAGAATTTTATTTGATAAATTCACAAAATAACAAAAAATTCGCGTTTTTTGTTAAGATATAAGCTTACAATGGATATTTAGTGCTATATTTAGTGCTACTAGTATCGCCCAGTTGTCGAAATTCGACATTTTTTTCAAGCATATGCCAATTCAGACTGTAAATAAGTTTTTCGATTATATTTGTCTGAGAGCCTGTTGGAGGTTAAAAACTAAATTTCCCACATCTACATAAACTCTTCTCTTTTCATCAGAATCGTTAACGGGCGAGAAAGTATCTTGAAGGCTTACAAAAACAGATAATATTTCCTTCTCTAACGGCGGTTTCACACCGGTTTTTTTCAAGACTGGGCCAAAGCCCAATATTTTTTCATCACACGACTGGGCTACCAAGTTACAGCAAATTTTATGTTGTTAATATCTGTTCAAAAAGTGAAACAAATCTGATCATAAATATGATTTTTTAGGATAGCTCTCAATCCCTACGGCACCTATCGGAAGGCAAACACACTGATCCTTCTAAAAACGTTTACCCAAAACAATAATAATTCAATGCGATTTTAAAATCTGGGAGAAAATCGTTCCCAATTGAATAATTCTTGCGATTTTATATGTGTATACATGTAGGTGTATAAAATTCCATTACCTTATAATACGCGGTTCCAGAGATAACCGATATGAGAATTTCAGTTTGTATGGACGGTACAACGCCACCTCTTCCAAAATCTATCACTCTTCGCCATAAGTACGGTATTGACAGCATATGTTGCTGAGTCAAATTTCAGGACGTTAGCATAAGTGGTTCCAGACATAAGCTGTATGAGAATTTCAGTTTGTATGGGCGGTGCCACGCTTTCTTTTTCAAAATCTACCACTTCTCGCCGAAAGTACGGTATTGACAACATATGTTGCTGTGTCCAATTTCGGGACGTTAGCATAAGTTGTTTCAGAGATAAGCTATATGAGAATTTCAGTTTGTATGGGAAGTGGCACGCCCACTTTCCCAGTACATACTATTTTTCACCGTAAGTAGGATATTTACAATCTATGCATCTTTGCCAAGTTTCAGTTCCCCAGCATAATTCGTTTTCGAGATATAGTGGTTTTCACATTTTAGTCTATATGTCAGATGCCACGCCCCCTATATATCGGAAATAACATTTCTGGATTAGAGGAAGTTATATCCTTTAAATCGGCGTATGTCTCATTGAAATCGAGCGAACGGTGCCTTCAAAAAAGGGATTTCAAAATTTTCTTGTGGCGTATTTATATATAGATAATAACGATTTGAGTTTCCAGCCGAGAAGAACTTTTTCTAATCACGAAGAGAAATTCCCCACACTAAGTGTTGCCGCGTGCACAAAACGTAAACGCTACACACAACCCAAAAGTACTCCTCGGGGACCAATTGGTGAAAAACTGCGAAAAGATTTATTAGTGTATATACTGTGCTTGCTGTCTCGCTAAAGACTAATCGACAGAGCGTAAGAATACGTGTGAAGTGATCATCCACAATTGTGAAGTGACGCGCCGACTACTGTTTAAAGACCGTCTGGAATTTTACATATTCCCACCCTTTGGAGAAAAAAGCTTCAGGTCAGCCAATTCGATATCCTTTATGCTGAAGATTAGAGCAATGACATTTTTTACCCCTAAAGACAAATTGGTCTCCTTTTGAAGGAAGTCCATTCCTACATGTGAACGATGCAGAGAACCAGACGCTTTCGTGCTGAGCTCCATAAAGAGACTCAAAAGGGAACTGGAACTGGCATCAAGTGCTTTAGTGCCGCAGGTGTTTCAGGTGGACACCTTTTCAATCAGCACATTGGATACTCAGCGAAAGGTGGTGCGAATATCAAATAAGCTCGCATGTCTTCAAAAATAGTGCAGCAATGTTGAGCAGTGAAACAGGCTAGGTATGTGCTAACCGGGACACTGTGATGTTCAAGGCGAGGGTATTGATGATTAATTGGCAAACCGTGGGCCTTTGGGAGTCCTATTGGACAAGAGCCAATTTCGGAGTAAAGCAAATCGGGAACCGTTATGTGCATTATGGATTTCATGAATAAGACTCATGAGAGCCGTTGATGCGGACAGGTCCTACTGCACTTGGTCCTTTCATTTCATATTCGTGGGCGCCCTTTCGTTCCTTGTCCACTTATGAGTGTCGTCGTGAACGTTCTTTTCACCGGTGCCTCGTCATCCATGTGTACAACGTGCGCAAGCCAGCGCAAATGTTGTTAATTTATGTAACCCCTTTGCATTTCTGTATAAAGTTTTACTACAGGTTGAAGTCAATGTTATTGTTCCACGTCACATGGCATTGCATGCGTGTACATGTGTACATAGTACTCTTCAAAATAAAATGTATTTTCATAAATACTCGTATGCATATGTCATACATGTATATGTGCACATGTAAACGTACATACACCCATATATCATTTAATTTCGTTGTCACTAAAGCGCACTTAACAAATAGCACGAAAAATTTGTGCACAAGATGTGGGCAAAAAAGAGGAAAACCGGAAAACTTTTTTTGAGCAGAGAGCAAAAACAAAGAAAATCAAACAAAGAAATCTTAGTTCAACGAGAGCCTTATTTTTTACACCAAGTGCATAATTTTAAGAGTTAAACATAATTGCGATCGAACCACTTTCACGAATAGGTGCGAACGCTAGTACGACTCGGAAAACAAATATCTAAATATATTTGTACAAACTAGTCAACCCACATGGCGTTAAGATGCCAAAATTGAATTTAAAGTTTTAAACAGGTGGAATACCTTATCAAAAACCTTAATAAATTTCCCAAATGTTTCATCTTAATCTTTTCAACCGTTTCTGAGTGAAGGGAGGTGTCGGTTTTCATTCCATCAAATTTCAAATCACCCTAGTCCGCTAAAAACAGTTCTATTTTAAAAAAATTATAACTAATTGCACACCTATAGGCCCGGTTTTTTAATTCCACAACTCATTTTTAAAATTCGAAATAACGGTTCACATCTGATAACCTTCACAGAAAAGATCTGATGACCTTCACAAAAATTGGTCCATATAGTCGATGTTTTTGCAAAGCCGCGCATCGACCAGTGGCAAAACCGCCTAAATCGCCGTTGTGGCAAAAATGATATTTGGTAACCCTGAACTCCAGGCGTCAAGATTTATTTATTATTATTATTATCAACAAACAGGACGCTTACAGACTATATGACAAATCGTTATGAAAATAACAGATTTGTACAATAATAGGTAGAGAAAATACCGCCTGTAAAGGCAATGCCTTCAGAAAAAACCTGTTTTTCGCTCTCCTGTAAAATTTGAGTGCCGTAAGATGGGCGGTTTTGCAATTGATCGATGGGCGGTTTTGCAAAAACATCGACCATATACTGTTTTTTTTTTTTTTAATTCAAACAAATCAGCAGTAGCAAATCGCGTTGATCCAGTTTTTTGAGACCTTGGTGGCGGTTTCTGGCTCTATCTTACGAAGAGCTTGATTGATATTCGCATAAATTAATCGTTCATGGATTCTTCGCATAATGCCGTCCTTCACGGCAATCCACAAAAAACTCTAACGGCGTCAAATCGCAGCCCGAGCCAATTGACATCGCCGATTGAATTGTGGCATGGGTTGTGTGGCATGTCGTGCAATCCGGCAGAAACCAAAGATCGTCCAAGTCCACGTCTTCACTTTCCGACTACAAAAAAAAAACTTTTATCACGCCTGTGTAGCGCTGTCCAAATTGGCGTTTGCAGCAGCATTTTCAAAGAAAAATAAGCTAATTATGTCACCGCTCCAAAACCTGCACCAAACTGTCCCTCTCTGAAGACGCATTGGCTTCTCGACGATCTCGTCAGATTTGCTGACACAGCCGCCGAGATAAAAATGTGTTTCCCTAGAAAAGATGATTTTTCGAGCAAAATCATTGTCAATTTCGTTTGCAGTATTTCTTAACGTTGTTCAAGCGTAGAGCGATCATTTTGTTCCGCGGAGATATGATACTGACCTTCTGTCGAAATAACACCTGATTCAATAATAAAAAAAACTTTATGACCACGCTTAGTATATGTAAATAGTAAGATATATATCGAATGGGTTGCAACCCTAATAAAATATAATTTCAAAGTAAAGTTTTTTATAAAATCTTTCTTTTGACACCCATATTTTAATATTTCATATATAGTATAAAAAATAAATAAACCGGACTTTTCAAGCAGATGACAACCCTCCTTGAAAGTATTTTAAACTAAAATCTAAAGTTTACTTTTCAAGCTGGTGACAATCCCCTCTTTAAAAGTATTTTAAACTAAAATCTTTTTAAAACTCTTTCGTCTGATATTGTTCCACATAATTCAATTAACTAATGAATTAAGCTGAAGTTGATTTTTTGATCCCCTTTTCTAACCCATTTCGATTGGTATACATCTTTAATAATTCGAATTTAACATATTCCACAGCTGGTAACCCACTTCAAAATCTCAAAATAAAATAGAATGTTCAAAATACATAGTGATTTCTTAGCACCATTTCGTTATAAATATTTCATATAACTTGTGTATAAGTCAACTAAATTCGGCTTTTAAAACAGGTGGCAGCCCTCTTCCAAACTATTTTCAAACAGAAGTCTTCTTAGACCTCTTTAGTCTGGTAGCTTATGGTGATACATATTTCAGTAACCTAATTCCCTTAATTCACATTAAATTTGATTTTTTAAACAGGTGGGAACCCTTATACATAAATTTAAGAAATAAAGCTTTTTAAAACCAAAGCTACCGCTACCTCTTTTTTTT
>NW_023459512.1:0-20590 GCF_013731165.1 Rhagoletis pomonella | reverse complement strand
AGAGGCTACAGAAAATTACGTTAAATTGTTTAAAAAGCAAGCGATAAAATTAATGAAGTGAGAGGGATCAACAGCAGCGACCAGAAAAAAATAAATAAAAAGTTATGCTGCAACAAAAAGTTGCGAAAGAAACGATTTTAACCAAGCATTTGTGATGGTGGCATTCGTTTACTATTGGCGGGAGTTGACATCCAAACTTTACTCAAAAGGGTAGCAAACGCAATGACGATGGCGTCGATGACGGCGACAACGTTGCACTTTGCACACTTTTCCATTATCGGCAACAACATCTGTTGCAGCAAGCGCTCAGCAAAACATATTGCTCGTTATTTTTTGTTTTCAAAAAATTGAAAAGCTTTCAATTGCCAGAGATGCAACCGCAGCGCCCACCCGTTTTCACGAGTCTGCCAAGAAGCAACATTTTGAAGTACCAAGTCATACAGCTTCCTGCCTGTCACTCAGTCAGTCAGCCAACCAGCTATCCTCCATGCAAGATAAAATCATTTAATGAATACTTGTCGCACAATGCGTTACAAGTATTTCTAAGAAGCGAAATTGGAGTGGGGCAGGAAAAGCGTTTATATTAATGCTGCAGTTCCACAGAGATGGCGCGTCGAAGTTTTGTTTTTGTGTGCATTTTGAAGGACAAAGTATTGCAGCTGTTGGTGTTGAGATTAAGATAAGCCGTAATTATTCTCTGATTACTCACTGATTAAGTGTTTAATGCGTTTTCAAAAGTATGAAAGTACTACACTTATATACATTAGTGATATCTTTTGATCTGTACATATTCATTTTGAAGTAAAAGAAAAAAGTTTGCAACGTTAGGGGAGAAAGGTTATTATAGTATTCTGTGAGACACTTGATGTACTGATTTGGCTTATTTGGCAGAATAGTAGCTTTAGTTTTTGGAAAGTGGGTTAACACAGTTTTGATTCAAAATCAGCATCCCAAAAACCCTTTAGCAAGGACGAAAGGTACAAATCGTTGAATTTCCAAATGTCTTGACTGCGCTTTACCAAGTTGTTTAAATAGTAATAATGCTCCATTTACATGTTTAATCTCTTCTGCGTTAGTGATCTGCTTTTTTCCGTATTGTCTGGCGCAAAATTGAGCTGATTTTGAACAACCATAGTTAATTTGTAAGCAAAAAGTTGCGCAGAACCGCCTTTCATTTTCCTTAGTAAGTATCTTGTTAATCGCCAGCAACCTTAGTAGTCGTTAAAGATGCACCCTGGGACGTGTTTCTGTTGTTCGGTTTAGTGGCATTATGCATACCCGAGCGAGACCCACTGTGACCTAAAAATTGTGCGCCATGTGAAAAACCTCTGGTGTTAAATCCTCTCTATAGCCACAACTCCTCAGTTCTGTAATTAAAAGTATATGAATACAAGTTCGTCCTCGCTCGCATAGTGTACGTGTACGTCTTACGTAACTTCAGCCTAGAAACCTTTCCTATTGGCCTTTACTATGGTTCCTAGTTCAGCGCTAAGTAGATCTACTCTTAATAAGAAGCCTGATTGAAGCTACCTTGGTGTGCAAAAGGTTGATTTACCTCTTTCTTGATCTGGAAGATGTACTTCTCCCTTCGCCTTTGGCTTTTATACGTAAATCACTGTCCAGTCCCATATGGATGTATTGAAGTTTGGGCAACCGGAAAGCGTCTTCTACCCTCACCACACGCTGATATCATTCGTTAGCCTTTGGTATCGTTGGGATCAAGGCAGTGTACTACTGCAGGGGTACATTACTCTATTTATGTCCGGCTTACCACAGGGCTTCACAGCACGCTCTCCACAAAACTACGTATGACTCACTGAGGTCAAGAAATGTCCCGGTTGGATACTACGTAGCTATAACGCTCACTAGAGTGCTGGGATGCATGATCCCCATTTAAGTGGAGAAAAATGTCATCATAATACAGAACTTTGTAGAAAGAGTTACCCTATATAAATTTTTTTTTTATTTACTACAGATAGAAACTTTTATTTGAATCATTACTCAGGCATGTTCTTATCATTTGTGTATGTATCTACATATATCTATCAGAAAACAAAAATTACTTTGTTCTCATAAAATTACTCGTCCCTTAGAAAATCATTACGTAATAATCAGCGCGACTAAGACAAACCCTTTCGTTTTCTGATTTCGCAAAGCAAACAAATGCGTATTTATTTTGTCCTAAGTAAACAACCTAACATACATACATACAGTACAGGGCCTCCATATCCGATGCTGTAATAGCATTCGCAGTGAAAACATTCCCATCATATTTCTGTGGCCCGAGGCGAACAGCAACAAGCAACGAACTGTGAAATTTGCTGGGAAATGAAAGTGTTGAGGCGTGTGTTTAGAAGAACGCCCACAAAAGCCTTACAGCTAACCTAAATTAATGTTTTGCGACAATTAAATTTCCCACTGAGAACTACGCAGCGCCTTACCAAAAAGTGTAGGTGGCTTAAGAGACTAAAGGGCACGCTTGTGGGTGGGCGGAAGGATGTGGTGGCGTATACGTTGCAATGATAATTAGGTTTTGAAGCGATAACATCTGCATGTGCCTTTTGAGTAAAACTGGCCTTATTACCTCAACAGCAAAGCATATCAAAACATCGCAAGATAAAATTTTCGCTAAATTAATTTCTTCCAAAGTCTTTTGGTTAGATTGTTTTTATTGTTGTTGCGCACGACAAAGCACAAAAATTTACAAATGCAAAAAAAAAAACAAGATAATACACTCAGTGAAAGAAAAACTTAGTTCTTATTGTGTATCGAGAGCATGCCATTTAAATGGTGGCTGCTCATGGCGATGGCGCCTCCTTTATCATCTTTTTTCACTAAAGCCTTGTACCCTCAAGGTGCAATAAGCCATTAATTTGCGCTACACATTTCATGTTTTATATTTTCTTATTTTGTTTTATAGTATAAAAAGGTATGGCTTTCCGTCTCACCTCTTTGTCGTTTTTAAGACAGAAGAGACTCCTTAATAAAAATAGAATATTAATGTAATGTCAGCTAAAATTTCGCTATGTACATGGTGATTCATGTAGATCATTTTTAATTTAAATAAAACATTTGAGAAAAAATTCAAGACATAGCTGGATGTCGGAAACTTTATTATTAATCTCTGATATTTACCTTTTAAATAATTTAATGTAAATTGATTAATTTAAATAATTTAATGTAATTGAGTAAATTAGCGTCCTTAAAATTCGAAATATTGAAGTTTCAAGCATTTCTGAAATGTACCGTTATATGAAAAGTGACCGTAATTTTAGTCCGATTTCAAAAATTTCCACAATTTTATTTTCCAAAATTTTATAATAAACGGATTTCCTGGTAAAGTGTTATTGCAAGCATTAACTTTGAATAAATTAGCTTTAGTATTTACTGATTTATCGAAGATTTCGTATATCTCGAAATTACCGTTATATGGGATGTGGGCGTGGTTATTGTCCGATTTTTACACTTTTCAGCCATTTGGTATGTCGTAGTAAGGCCAACAACTGTGCCAAGTTTGGAAGAAATTGGTGCAGCGGTTACCAAGATATACACATGTACCCATAAGTGGGCGTGGCTGCGCCCATTTTCCAAAATTTTATAATATTCTTATTTTTCGTCTATAATTTATTGTAGATATTAATTTTGAGTGAATTATCTTCAGTAGTTACTAAAATATCGCAGTTTTCGTATATCTGAAAGCTACCGTTATATGGGAGGTAGGCGTGGTTATTGTCCTATTTTGCCCATTTTCAGTACCATACGTTCTACCCCCAAAATAAGTACACGTACCAAGTATCATTAAGATATCTAAATTTTTACTCGAGTTATCGTGTGCACAGGCGGACGGAAAGACAGTCACCGATTAATCGATTTTTCATTCTGATCATTTATGTATACATTTGTCTATATCTATCTCGATTCGTTTTGCCAAATAAAACCGGGCATGAATAAATCGGCTTGTACTTGGTACAAGTCTGGTCATTTTCGAACTAGTTCGGTTTCAGTAAGGAAATTCTAGTTGTAAACTAGTATTTTTCCTGACTAGCTTGGGGTTTCACTGCAGGGTATCCATGTATATCAAATCTCCTGTACATTACCGTAAATTCTCAATTCTTAACAGTTCCCATGGCAAATTTTGATTTCTTAAAAATGATAAATGATGAGAAGTGACGTTATGCGTTCTATTTACCCATAATTCCCTTTGACATTGTAGCAAAAAAGCGAGAAGTGTAGGTTCACTTGTGCATAACTGTAACTTCAAAGCAAAATATATGTATGTATGTACGTATGAGGCATACTTCAAAATGAATTTTTTATCTGTATGCATGTCACACTGCATATGCCTTTGCGTCAATTGAACTTTTGTCCATTATATTCCTTTCAGCAACCGGGATTCGTCCAAAGTACCCACAGCCACCTAAATCTTTTCCAAGTAGAAATAAGAAGACTGTTATATTCTCAAATCGTTTTAACTATCGACTCAAAATTGAACTTGCGTACAATCATTTGAGATGCTAATCCTCAAAGTGGTGCATTCTCTGTTGTTTAAATCAATACAAGGCTCTTAGGAATTTGCTCATACAAGCAGGCATACCTAGTAGCATACATACATACATATGTATGTATATATGTATGCCACCTGTCTAAAAACCTAATTCGTTTTCGAAAAGACATACACGCATCCGTGTATACATACATACTTGAGCTTTGAGCAAAGCTGAAAAGTGCAAAAAAGCTATAGAGTGGATTTTCTGAAATTGGGTTGAATTACTTAGTACCAGATAATGTTGTTGTGACTGCTACTCTAATGAAATGTTGTTGCTCTGAATACAGCCTTTAGCATAGCTATCGCTTGAAAGGTAACGAAAATTTTGTTACTAGCCTTTGCATCGCCCCTCTTCGGCTGGCTGCCTACACCATCGTTGGCAGTCAATCAAGGTGTGTAAATATTTGCAAAAACGTTGACAGTTGCCGATAGAGGAGAGCATATTTCAGGCACACATACATACATACCTCACTATGCAGCTGTCAATCAGTGCCTTGCTGGGTATTCAAATATTAAAGGTTTTTGGGTTACACTGAAAATAAAATTTCGTAAAAGTGTTACGTAGTCTTGGTTTTTGTACAATGTACGAAATTTTCGTTCATAATACGAACATATTTTTCAAAACGAAACAAGATTTTACGAACCATTCGTAAATATAACAAAAGAACTTTCGTAAGGCATTTTTTCAGTACAATTTACGAAATGTTACGTATATTTTACGAAACACATTCGTAAATTACTGAAAAAATCTCTGTTCGAATAGTTTTGTATATTGTACGAAGGCATTCGAAATATTTACGTATGGCTTTAAAGTTTACGAAATCTACAATTCTGTATTCGCACAATTTACTTAATACTTTCGTACATAGTACTAATGCAGAAACTGTATATTTAGGCAGATTTTATTTTCAGTGTAGTTTCTTAGTTGATGCCGTATTTCCTTGAATAATTTATTTGTCAAGCTGTTTGTTTATATTCCAAGAGGTGGTCGACATTTTTGGGTAGGTGTTTGAGGCACTACCTATGAAAACTTTTACGATACTTCCTCTATAGTATATAAATAATTCTATTCAGTATGAAACGAAATAAAAATGAATCCAAGTATTAACTCATAGGAGATACTCGTCATGGCATACATTTATTAGCTGATGGCATATTGTGTGAAAGACTGAAGCCCACCGTCAATGAACTGAAAATCTTGGAAAAGACCCGCGAGAAAAGGATCGACACTCACCACCTATTTGTCGACTTTAAAGCCGCTTTTGACGGCACTAAAAGGAGTTGCCTATACGCCGCTATGTCTGAATTTGGCATCCCCTCAAAACTCATACGGCTGTGTAAAATGACGTTGAGCAATACCACCAGCTCCGTCAGAATTGGGAAAGACCTCTCCGAGCCGTTCGCCACAAAACGTGGTTTCGGACAGGGCGACTCCCTTTCATGTGACTTCTTTAATCTGATGTTGGAGAAGATAATAAGAGCTGCAGAACTGAACCGCTCAGGAACAATTTACTGCAAGAGCGTGCAATTGCTGGATAGGGAAGCAAATCGAATGGGTCTGGTGGTAAACGAGGACAAGACGAAGTATCTCCTGTCATCAAACAAACAGTCAGCACATTCGCGCCTTGGCACCCACGTCACTTTTGACAGTTATAATTTCGAGAAAGTAGAGAATTTCGTTTACTGGGGAACCAGCATTAACACCGATAATAATGTCAGCATGGAAATCCAACGCAGAATCGCTCTTGCCAACAAGTACTGCTTTGGACTGAGTAGGCAATTCAGGAGGAAAGTCCTCTCTCGACGTACGAAAACCACACTATAAGTCACTCATCACGCCCGTGCTGGTATATGGCGCAGAAGCATGGACAATGACAACACCCGATGAGGCGGCTCTTGGAGTGTTTGAGAGAAAGATTTTGCGGAAGATTTACGGTCCTTTACGCGTTTGCGACGGCGAGTACCGCAGAAGATGAAACGCTGAGCTGTATAAGCTTCACAACGACATGGACGTAGTGCAGCAAATTAAAATTCAGCGGCTCCGCTGGCTTGGCCATGTCGTTCGAATGGACACCGACGCTCCAGCTCTGAAAGTATTCAACTCGGAACCCGCTGGTGGTAGCAGAGGAAGAGGGAGGCCCCCACTGCGATGGAAAGATCAGGTGGAGAAGGACTTGGCTTCACTTGGCGTTTCCAATTGGCGTCAGTTGGCACAGAGGAGAAACGACTGGCGTGCTTTAGTGAACTCGGCCAAAATCGCTTAGGCGGTTACAGCGCCAAAAAGGAGGAAGAAGATGGCACATATGTACTTATGATCGGAGTTAGTGTGGGTCTGCTTCTGCATTGCTGATTACTAATATATTGTATTCGCAATGATTTATTAAATTCAATTCAATACAACCAAATCGGATAGTTTATGAACAGTTTTTAACTTCAATGTATTCTTAATAATATTACGTATTCTATGTTTGAGGGCTGTGGTTCAGACATAGCTTTGCTTTAGGAAAAAAAAAGTGTATCTCTGTTTTACTCTGATTCTCTGAAAACAAGAATTATATCTGAATTCAATTTATTCATAGTGTTATATATTATGTATTTGTATTTATCACAAAAAGTGTAAGCCTTAATGTACTATAACAAAAATTGTGATGAGGCCAATATTCGGTGGAGGCCTAAAAATGTCTGTTACGCAAAGTAATGCAACTGTGTTAACCTCTAGCTCAGGTGAGTACGCAGGAACCAGTTTAGAATGGTTTCACTCAGACCTCTGATATAAATACATATGTACATGCATATGTATTCTTGCTTAGCATTACCATCATTGTATGCAAATTCTGCTGTCGGCGTCTCACGCAGCAAAGCAGCAGCAGCATCAGCAATAACAACAAGTAAGAGCAGCGCTGTCTTCGGCTATGCCGAAGGCTTCATACCTTTCATGAACATCTGCAAATTTTACTTTGACAGATTACTGCTTTTGAATACATCTGCATACATCGATAGAGGAGTTACATACTTATATAAAAAATCGCATCTAAACAATCAGAGGTATGGAAGATATACTTTATATGACACCAATCTAAGTGATTTTTACCGCTATGTGATCGGTAAACCGGTAACACAATTTATTGGGTTTAGTTTCGTACATAAAGGAGATATATGGCAAAAACTGGTATCAGAACAATCAGTGCTATAGGAGATAAAGCTTATACAGCATAGATTTTGATGATTTTCTCAGTAGACTTTGTGTTATTATTTATAAAATATCTTACGAAATTTATCGGTTTTAGCTGTTCAAATAAAGGAGTTTTACCGTAAAATCCCATATCTGAACAATCAGATGTATGGAAGATATATGTTGTAATCATCCGATCCTTGTTATTTTCACTGTAAGTATTCTGTTAATAATGAGTGAAAATGGTGCGAAATTTCATGTTCCTAGCTGCATAAATGGAGGAGTTATGATAAAAGACCTCATATCTGAACAATCAGTTGTATGGGGGCTGCAGGTTATAGTGACCCGATCTTTGCTATTTTCGCTGTAAGTCTTCTGTTGATAATGAGTGAAAACAGCGCGAAATTTCATGGTCCTAGCTACATAAATGGATGAATTATAACGAAAAATCTCATATCTGAACAATCAGTTGTATGGGAGCTATAGGTTATAGTTACCCGATCTTTTTAATTTTCACTGTAAGTTTTCTGTTGATAATTATTGAAAACAGTGCGGAATTTCATGTTCCTAGCTATATAAATGGAGGAGTTATAACGCAAAATTTTATATCTGAACAATCAGTTGTATGGGAGCTATAGGTTATAGTGACCCGATCTTTGTAATTTTCACTGTACGTATTCTGTTGATAATGGGTGCAAGTATTGCAAAATTTCATGTTCGTAGCTGCATAAATGGAAAAGTTATAATGAAAAATCACATATCTGAACAGTCAGTTGTATGGGAGCTATATGTTACAGTGGTCCGATTCTTCCGGTTCCGACAAATGATTAATACATTATAAAAATACACCCACCTACCAAATTTTATCCGGATATCTCGAAAACTGAGAGACTAGATTGCATACAAACAGACAGACAGACGGACAGACGGACAGACGGACAGACGGACATGGCTAAATCAACTCAGCTCGACGTTCTGATCATATAAGTATACATTTTCATGGGTCTATCTCTTTTTGTTCTGGTACTTACAAACATCGGACCAAAGTTATAATACCATTTCATGCTCATGAAAGGTATAAAAAGCAAAAACTCAATTCTCTTTGAATTAGAATTTCTCGTTTGTTAATGGCAGCGTAATTTTTTCGAATGCAAAATTAGGGTGCACATATGTATATACATACATACATACATACCTATTCTCAAAAAATAAATACAAAAGTATATGAAGGAAAATGGATATTGATTCGTTATAGTCAGTGAGGAGTGCTTTGTGGGTTGCATTGTTTTTGACCCAATCACTGAAAAGGAAGCTAAAAACTTTATCATTTCACACCACCACCTCACGAACTCCGCCAACACTGCTGGCGTTTCAACCTACTAAAAGCACTTCTAAATATGTATGTATGTATGTACTTACATCGAATAACCAGCAATGGCACCACACAATTTACAATTGTGGTAAAAAAGCTGCATCAGGCGCCACAAAGGAAACTTCAAAATGTTGCTGCAGAAAAAAAAGCATACCATCAAGAACAACAATGAATAGTGGCAACAATAAATCCGAGTAACGAAAAGCAATAGATAATACATACATACATACATATCGAACCCTAAATCAAAAACGATCACAACTCAAAAAATCACGCATGTCCAGGATGCCTCGCAATTGACGCAAGCAAAACCAAAACAGTTTTAATAGCATTTTCACAGTTAAAGAACATGGTTATGAAGAAGGAATTTTGGCGGGCCTTAGATTTATTAGCTATGAACTGTTTTATGAAAAATATATCTAATTTGAAAACTTTCGAGTTGTGTCTGTTTTGGATTTGGGGTGCAATATGTACACACATACACCAATGGCAGCTACGATAACAAACCCGTACCAGGTTTTATCGCCAAAAAGGAACTAGTCCAATATGAACTAGATCCCCACCAGTCCAAAATCGGCGAAAAGTAGTACATACTTTAAAATACTATTTTTTTCAGTTTTTTTCACTAGAAATTGATATCTAAAGTGACGAATTTAGAAATGGTTCGGAACTATAGAAAAAGGGATGTAGAACTAGATCTTATTTGTCGAGTTTAGAACAAGTTCGGAACTATCGAATAAGGGATGCAGCGGGGGCTTGTTTACTTTACATAGATATGTGTTCGGCGGCCTTTTCGTTCAAATACGCTTCTATTCTGCGCTTCGCAGATGCTTTTTCATAGCTTGGTAATACAAAACTAAAATTTGTGTTAACATTTCAACATCTTGGGACCGTCTGGAATCTAAGAAATAATAGCCAGCACCTCTGCAAACTCAGCTACAGCTAAAGGTATGTAAACGTATATTTCTTACAATCATTCAGACAAATTTAATTTCAAATTAAAACACACATTTCTTCCCAAATTAACTTAAAATCGCACACACTGAAGAACCAAAAAGATTGAAAAATCATGATACTTTTTTCTTTCGTCTGTCGATTTTAGAACTGGTTCGGAACTATAGAATTTAGGACTAGGTCGGAACTATCGAAAAAGGGATGCAGCGGGGGGCAAGTGGCACTTCCTAGGATATCGCCATATTAAATTCGCCAGTTGCTTGCATGCAAAAGAGATTTATCGCGAACCAGTACTGGGTCTAGATGTACTAGAAGCGCACCAGTTCAGAACTTGAGATTTTCCCCACAGGGAAACTCTACTGCAACGGCTTTAATAACAAAAGAGAAGCATCGGCTGCAAAAGCGACAGTTTGTATGTGGATGTGTATGTATGAATATATGTGTGTAGAAGTATGCAGCTAGTTGCTAGTGGCAATCGAGATGGATGCGATTTCAAGCACACTCTTTCTGATTAAAGAATCTTTTTGTTACTACCACAATTCACCTGAATTCAGAATTTTGAAGCAGAAAGGCAAAGAATGTACATCAAGGAAATCGAAGAGTTGCAGTCTCACATTGTCGTTTTTAGTAGCCTCCCATCTGGTATATGTATGTAAGTAAAGGCACTGCCAAAACTTTCTATATCACATCACTGACCTGTGCCAAGCAGAAAGTGACATGTTTCGGGGTGAACAGTTGATCAAAGATTACTATCGAGGTGCTTGCAGATAATTTTATCGCGCAACTCAATTTGAGATTATTCTTTTGCCGCTCGGACTATGAAAGCTTTCAAATCAGAGCTGTAGGAGTGAGTTGGACTCAATTTTTGATAAACTTCAAGTTACCCTGATAAGGGCATAAGCCGATGGATGAACCAGCGCGCTGCGGCTATGCACTGGACTCGGGAATTGGTGTTTCACGCTTTTATTAGCTTCACCTGAATGGAGATTTTCATTAGATTTCTTAAAAATACCTTTGGTATACAGTATTGTAGCACACTCAATTTGAATGATGTAGACGGAGAGACAATCGTTTACGTGTTTGTAAACTGCACTCTAGGCATTGCAAGTCTCGAATAACTTATGCTGGAAAACGTAGCGAACTGGTTTCAATATGTGTGCCGCACATGAGATATCTGACTACTTGGCAAGGCTCAGGCATTACCACCTTCGGCCATCGAAACGACCGTTAGAAACTGGGTGAATATTTCGCTCGGCTATATTTAGAAGGCTTCTTTGGGCTGCAGGTGGGCAAAACTCATAATATGTAGCCCAATTGATTTTTCCGTCTTGAAGAGGATGAAACGGTAGAATGCTTTGTGTGCTTCAGTCCCACTTTTGCAAGTAGGTTTTGAGATTGATATTGAGAGACGAACACCTGAGCTCTGTTACACCCAACGATCTGCCCCGATATATTCGTTGATCATGTAGATTTCAAAGCTATTAAAAGGCAACAGTACAATGGACTGAATGTAGTCTGAATTCTTATTTCTGCACGCATCGCCTTGAACATGTTCAGGTAAAAAGCTGTATCAAATTTATATTTACCTGGTTTTTATAGTTGAACAGGGCGTATGAGTAACTTATCGCGCGAGTCACATGAATATACATATGTATGTATGTATGTAATATTAATCAGATTCTAAGCTCGCTAATAGAATATTTGCAGGTTCTATAAAGCAAAGTAACTCACGCTTCGTTTTTTGTGGCTTAATTTCGAGGACTTCGGAACAGCAAAGAAACGACATAGACACACTAATTAAACCGAATGATTTCATTGCTCCTTCTCATTTCTTATTGAGCATGACCCTATGTAGGTCTTTTGTGGTGCATTAGAAACTGAAGTTATTAGCTTTTCTTTAAATTATTTATTAAACCGAAAAATGTTACCTTATCTTTGGCCTCTACGCACAAATACTAAGAAGAAGGCAATGAGAAAACAACATTTTTTGTAAAAGCGAAAACACCATAAGTGCGTACTTTTAATTTTATAGTACGCTTATTAACTGCAAGATGGCAATGGCTCGCCTTTCAAGCGTTTACTAGCTCACTACATATGTGGGAATGCCGGATACCCACATATTTACATTCTTAAATATACACATGTACATATATACACTCAATCGTTTATTGTTTTTTGCGCAACAAAAGCCAGATGCTGCAGTTGCTCATTCGTATTTTTTATTGTTATTCTTTACTTCTTTTGTTACTCTTTCATTGCTTTTGTTTGGAAAATTCTTTTTTATTTTAGACCGGATTCACATTTTTTTATAATTTGTTTCTTTTTCTATTTCTTTTTCAACTTTTCTCCGCCGTCTCATATATATTCTTTTAGTTACACAAAGCGACTTTATTCTCAGCATTGTGTTTTATGTGGACGAGTGCCCTTGCGGGAGCATATAATTAAATGGTTTTATGGTTGGTCTTTGGTAATAATTGTCTGTCTGCCATATAATTGGCCAAGGGACATTGACAAGAGAGACTTAATTAATTGTGAATATATATAACAAAAAATAAACAAAGTACGGGAAGGAAGATGAATGAATTGTTACTTTGTCGCATACAAAACAAAGGTAATGAAAGTGAAGTGAATGCACTTTCAGTGTTTAATTTCACAACTTAAACCAACTGAGTCTAAGGTACTTACATAGACTTAAAGTTTTTGATAACAAATTTCGAGATGCAGCTACTTAAAATTGCCAATGTCTCAAAGAAATTGTTTTTTTTTTTTTAATGCACTTAGGTTTGATGTGTTAGAGGAAGAAACTACTGCAGGCTGTATATAACTTAAAGGCAAGAATAATTGCAGTGGCCGGCTTCACTGTGAATGAGTGCACTTGAGTTCGTTTTCTTCTTCAGTTTGAAATATTATTGCGACATCCTGTTAGACTGGGAATATAAGTTATAAGTAGGGAAGACAAAAATATGCAAATGCATATTATGATACAAAATACATATTTTGCCAAAAAAGCATATAAATGCATAAAAATTATTATTTTAGTAGTAGTTGTTTAATTTTCGCATAATTTCATCTGGCAATACCTTTGCGCAGATAATCAGGGTTGCTGGCGAGGTTTGTTTAATTGGCAGAAGGGGGAGGCTGAAAAACAACGAAAGGTTGAGTTATTTTTACCTTCCTTTTATTAGCTCCGGATGTGTAATATTGATGCGCCTAAAAGATGCAGCGATTTCTACTCTCAAGTTACATACCTAATTGACAGTACGAATGGCAATTATAATAGGGAGGATTTAGTTTTTTAAACTATAATTTTATTTAGTAAAAAGTTGTAAAATATTCCTAAAAATATTTCGACTGTGGTTTTCCAATGGTGAAGTTTAGCGCTAAACCGGTTTTGGGGGTTTTCAATACATATAAGTATAAACCACAACTTTTTATGCGATCATCGAAAATAAACATCGAAGGAAAATATATACATTTTTGGGGTTTATATCAAGCATATTGTGAATATTTTGGAGTCATTTTAATGATCATATAATTAAATTTTTTGTCTACACTTTTGTCTTCCCTAGTTATAAGTTTCTAAAAGATTTTTCTGGGTATAGTTAGAATCGTCTTCAGGTATTGGGAGGTTTTCACAAGTAAAGAATCATATCTAGTGTCCAGTCATCAATCTTACAGATTTACAGTACGCAGTGTGAGATTTTGCCAATCTAGGACGTCAAAATTCAATTTTAGCCAAAGGTTTAGAGATATCGGCTTAAAAAGAACCTAAGCTTCAATAAGGGTATGAATAACTAGTTCCAACTAGTGTCAAAAGGGACTAGTTCCGAGGTATGCCTAAAAAGACTAAGTGGAGTATATTTTTTCCGGAGTAAAACCAACAAATTTGTACGACATATGCTGGAAAATTTGAAGGAAATTTCATGACGATTTTGAAAAAAAACTAAGAAATATAGGTTAATAAGATCTTATTTATACAAAAATAGCCGCCAAAAGTAAAACAAGGGTCAAAATTTAAAGAAAAGTTCTTGAAATGCCCAGATATTCCTAAAAACTTAAAAACCACCCCAAATTTTTTTTTATAAAATAAAAAGCTGATACAAATAGCTAAAAAAGCTCTACAGGTAGTTTCCATTACCTATCACTTTTTTAAACCTATAACTCCCCAGGGTTGCATTTTAGATCCCACCTTCCAGACAATTTTTTATTCGCCTAGACCTCCCCTATCATCTCCGAAAAGAAAAGCACATATCACCTGTATGGACTGAGTGAGTCCGAAACAAGTCCCATAGCCATGTTGAAACCTATGTTTTTCTTAGCACGCACACCCATTTTCAAGTTGATATATCTTAAATCACTATTATCCCACTAGAATTGTCCCGAAAATCCCGGGATTCGATCCAAGTAAATTGTAATTTACACTAGTGGCAATAATAGAAACGCTTTATGTTGAACAAGTTTTGGCTATATTTATTTTGTTTATTTAATATTGAAAATTTTTTTACATAATACCTTGCGACAGGCAATTTTGAAATTTGAACACAAAAAAATATTATATTCGCCAAACCAAGGGCGAAATATAGTAAAATCCTTGAATATCCTGGAAATTTTGCAATTCTTATTTTAAAAAAAATCATATGTTAAGGACTAACTTTATTAGCTTAAAAAATTTAAGAGATTAAAGGGGCATTTTCAATTCCTTTTTTTTACTTATGAACCCAAAAAAATTATTTCTTTTGATACCCATATTTTTGTTTTACATTGCATTGAATTTTTTAAATAAATTTTGGAATTAATCACATCTTTGAAATTATAAAGTCTTTTTTAAAAAAATTCTGACGTCAGAGCAATGCCCATTTATATGCAGTTAATTATATGTATATGTAAATAAAAGTAAATTTTGAATAAACAAAAGGAATATAGACAAAACTGGTTGAATTAAGGTCCTCCTTTTATTTTTGTCACTAATATTATGAACTTTTTTCAACCAGAAAATAAATTTTTTCACTTATATTTTTCTTTGCATCGAGCTTTTTTGACATACCTTAAATTACTTTACCAGATATGTACACGTTAACAGCCCGATTCTGTGAACTTGATAAATTGAAAATCTTTATAATTTGTCAATTTATTATTATTTATCAAGAATTGGTATTCTAGCACGGAAATCAAAAGCTCTTTTCTTGATAAATTATCAAGATTGAAAATGCTATTGGCAAATTGAAATTTCATGTGAAATGTATAAATTTTGTATATTAATAAATTTGTTTCTAACAATTAAATACTCCATGTGCCGGCATTTGAACCTGCGACACACGGAATTATAGTCAACATTTCTCCCTACTCGGCTACGGCAGTCAAAAGATTTTTTGCTTTTAAATTCATATTTTTCATATGTGACAATGAAATCAGTTCCACTCATGTGGAAATCGTAGAGCTTTTTGTTTTATAAATATTGACACAGAATGCGAAGGAAGCTTTTACTTGATAAAAATCTTGATAAAATTTCTTTACAAAAAATTTATCAAGAAAACACAGAATTGGGCGGTAAGTATTATTAAATGCATATAAATTTAATTACTGTCTTTCGTTTTGTTACTTATGAAATATTTTTCACTTTAAATAAAAAAGTACGTTCCAAACTCCTTTACTTATTATTTATTATATGGTATGAGAGCTTCTCAAACCATATTGATGCAATTTTTTCATGTTAATTTGCTGAAAAATAATTAATACCTAATCCCGGGACTGATCCCGGGATTGAACCAACGACATACCAAAATTACGGGATCGTAAAAATCGAAAAAATTACATCCCTATATCTTATTCAAGCACATTTCATAGAGCTCTACGTGCAATATATCACTTAAGTTGAAAAAAGATTCCTTTGGGCAAATAATGACCAAGATTTTATTTTCTGAGTATGTTTTATACGTATGTTCGCTCATCCTGTATGCTTTGTCATAGTCGAACTACACTGAGAAAAGAGTTAAGTTACGTCAACTAAATATGTTTTTCTCAACAAATGATTTCAAGATTCAAGAATTTTGAAATTTGTCTTACCTTTTAGCTGATTATAAAATAATTTAAGTCGTGATTTGGCATGCTGTTCAATAGCACGCGTTTGATAGCTGTTATCATACCAACGACATTTCTTTTGTTCTATTTGTTAGCTTATTTTCGCGAAAATTGGGGTATTTTCTAGCAAATTACGAAATATGATCGATTTTCAAACACATTTTTTTCATTTTGTTGTCCTAGATTGACCAAATCTCACACTGTGCGGCGTAATGCTACTAGCTGGGGATAAAAGTCTGTGTACGCGTAATTACTAAAAGAGCCAAAGATCCTACTACGGTAGAAGCTGTAGCTGCTATTTCAGTGCACGATCCAGAAAATAAAGGTCGCGCCATTCGCGGACCGCTAACCCTCTCTTCGTCGATTTGACAGCATCCACCCAATCGCTGACGTTATAATACACTTTTGTTTATATTCACTGTTGCCAACTTGATGCTTTTCGCACTAAATTTAGTGGGTATTCAAAACGCGAAAATTTTTGAGTTTTGTGCTTGGGGCGTTTTTGGTGCTTTTGTTTTTAGTTTGAAGACTTCAAATTAGAAAATCTTAAAAAAATGGAAGCAAAATTTATAGCAATCGTTAGTGTGCTAAGCAATTTTACAAAAATTTAAACAAAATCATAGCACAGTGACAATCATAAGCGACAACGAAATATGTGCAGCACCTTCAATCATGCCTGAAGTAATCGACCGTTGTGCAAGAAACATTGATTTTTATTAATTTGAATCGGCATCTTTACAATAAAAGTATGTATTCATATAAAGTCCATAAAATACACCAATAAAAATTTTGTGCTTTTTTAAATTCAAGACTTGGCAATACTGCCTTTTGTTCGATGCTTCTTCTTTTTCTTGTCGAGTTCGTCTTGCCCTCTCATTCTGGTATATATTGACGTCACGGCCAGTTGCTCTCAGCTCGATTGGCGCAATCTTGTATTCCATCATTCTTGATTGCAGTGGTCACCACATCTCCTTATCACATTTCTCCATCGAGCTCAGCCAGTTTATAATGCTGGAGGTTTATTTGAAAAACCATCAGACCTGTTTATAGTCCGCAGTTGGATCGGCAAACAGAATACACTTAAGTAGTGTGCCCAAATGCGAGCTCTGGGCTTCGTGGGTGTGTGTTTGGCACGGTTATGTTGACCCCCAAATCCTCCGTAACGTTATCAGTCCTTGCTAAGCTCTCCTCCAGGAAAGCCTTAGAGGGTTGGTTCTTACCCTGGACTATCCTGTATCCGTACACTACTTACGCGCATCTGGAGCTTAGATGATTGCCGTCATATTTTGCACAACTGACAGAAATTAACTTTACATAAATATATCGATAAAACAGTCAAGTTGGGTCAACAAAATTCTTTATAAGCTCACTATTTCTTGCTCTAATTACAAGACTGAAGTTTGTCAGAACGGTAATATATCAAGCTATCAGATACCTTATCATTTTAATAATGTATTCTGGATGACAGAGATTTTTAATTAAAAAAATTATGATCCATATTCTCACACTTATTTTGAATTTTCGAAATTACACCAAAAAGCAGAAAGCTATAAAAAAGGTCGAGTTTAAATACTCAAGGAAAGTAAAATTCTCAATAGGCCTGATAAAGCGAATCTGTAAAAGTTCGGGTTTGCTTCTTTTTGTCATATCCTCCCTAATATCGCAACTTAAATAATTTAAAATTTTTGCAGCTACCGGTGGAAGGTAAGAAAAGTAAAAATCGTCAAAGATGGTATGAATCTTAAAACTAAAATATTCGAGTTTCAAAGATGATATATGCAGAACTTTGTTCTGAACTTTTCATTGTCAGTTTAGTAATATTAAATACTGCCGATAGCATAACTATAAAAATCTAAGAAGAACCCCCGCTTTGTTTGCCATTAATAAATTAAATTATATCATGGTTTATACATGCGTTAAACATTTATCAGTAGTACTTGCGTTACCTCGCCAGTAAGATGTCCCACCTGAACTTTGAATTTATAAATTCCTGGCAAATCCATTACAATGAAAATTAGCCAAGGATCAAAGTGGAAAGTAATAAATCCCTAAAAACTCACATAAACACTCAGCTTTTCATTTCATTGTCAATGCGGTGCAGAGTCAAAACCATGATTTTTTTTTTATATTCTTGCAGTAAGGCTTTCTCTTGGCAAAAACATTTTTGTCCGTATGTTTGCCTGCCACAGCAGAACTTAATTGGTGGCCTAGGTCGTTAAATGCAAATAAGTGTACATATCGCACACCGTCTTCAAAAGAGTCACAATTCAAAATAATACTTTTTTCAGAAAATGCGAAAAACTATTTCTTAGCACATGATAATCATATGGGCAAGGTCGACTTTACCTTAGGGTTTCTTTTAACAAATTATAACAAAAACTTGCTCCAGCTTTTACTTTGAAGTAAATAAAAGCTCTGTGCACATTTTTAGTGCATAATCTCAAAAATGCCGAATTAGGAGTTATGACTCTTTTTAAGACGGTGTGCGATATGTATGTATAAGTGTCTTTCCACCGCTTATTTGACTTGCAATAGCTCGCACTGCAGAGTTGATTACTAGAAGGTTGTAGACGCTGAAACCATTTAATGAGTTTATGTCACTCACAAAGCGTTGCCACAAATCAAATTGGTCAGCCAAATGATGCTCTGTGCCATATTCAATCTACTTATTATGTTAAACAATATTTTCTATAAGCCGGCTCGTCAATTACGAAAATATATTTGCTCGCGCAAACATTCTTCTTCTTTCGCTGCTTAGTCCCACGCCCAATCGCTTAGTAAGTTCAGAGTTTTTCTGTTGCATATAATTTGTTTCCCCCCTTAATCTCTTTACAATTGCTATTTTTTTATTTCCCAGCGCAGTGTCATTCGCTCATTTTCTTGTTGGTATAACATTTTCCCTGAGGATCAAGAAACGTAGTTAATAATAAGGTGAATATGTACTCGTACGTAAGTATAGTCGAGACTGCGGCGACGGGTTCGAAGGTGGCAAAATCAAGTTGGCATCCGGCAGGTATGTCGTTTATATTCAGCGGCAGCGTTGGAAAAACTACAATAAAGTGAAGCACGACAACAATTCCACAATCGTTTCCTTTGTCGCAGCAGCTTCGATGGCATTGCGTTGCTCCTGTTTCGATTGGTTTTGTGAGATTTGCTTGTTCAACATACTCATTGTTGCTCGACGACTTATGCATTGCTATGGAAGTGTTTGCGGTTTGTTGGTAGATAATGGGCCGTATGCATAAAACCTAAGAGAACGTTTTTTCTTAAAAGTCCATTTGTTCAAATAAATTTAAGTGCAAGTTATGAAATTTTAAGAAAAAACTTTTGCTTAGTTTTTATGCATACGGCTCAATATGTAGAGGCACGTAGCGAGGGCTTTGTTAAAGGAATATTTTATATGTACACATTTACGCACATTTTGATTTCACTCAGCATGGTTACCCCACTGACTGATGGCACCATCATCTAGCCAGGTGAATTTCCTCTCTACGTTGAAGAAATAGCATTTGTAGAATAGAGGCATCCCCTTCTATTTGGAGGAAACTAGCTCATAATATTTTCTTCATACTAAGTACAGAGTCTCGGTTAGGCTGAAATACTTAGAGAATGCATCATAGTATAAAAAAATAAATAAATATTTGGGGCTTACGATTTTGCTAAGAGCTTAGCTTTTGCTTATTCACATAACGCCGCCTCTGAATGACAAATGGTTTGAATGAGCAGTTTTTTTCATGGCAGAAATACACTCGCAGGTTGGCCATTGCCTGTTGAAAACACAACATTTTTTGGATGTTTCTCGGGCGAAGGATCGACCCTATCGAGTGGTAGTGCGCCGGCTACACATAGGCCAATATGGGTCAAATCTAGATAAAGGAATAATAGCTGCTGTATATTTTCTACCCCTTTAACGATGCTCGTTTCTTATTTTTGATAAACCTTGCAGGTACCTGAAGGGTAGTACTATACTTACTGCGTTCTTTCCAAGAAGGATGTGAGGGGGTAGTACCTTTCATTACCAATCGTTATTTAACTTTGCAATTAGCAGTAGACATGCAAAACCGCGTACAAATCCCCAAATAATCCTAATTCAGGAACCATGGGTGTACCGCTGGCATATCTGTGGACTTGGAGGGACTTCCTGGGGTAACGTCCTTCAATTTAGAGGGACAGAAAGGCCGCGCGCATGCATTATAGTGCCGCGTTCGGTCGAATGCACGATGCTTAGATAGTTTTGCTCCCAAGATGTCGTTGCGATAAAAATTTGGTACTGTACGGACGGGAAACCCGCCGAGGCCATCGTAGTATCCGCTTACCTGCCATACGATTCTTTAGTCCCCCCCCCCCCTCCTTCGAGGGAGATTATGGACATCGTGCAGTACGCCCAGTCAAATGATAAGGGCCTAATAGTGGGTTGTGATGCAAACTCACAAAACACTATATTGGGTAGCACGAAATGCAACTTCCG